>NW_027248659.1:0-52000 GCF_031021105.1 Erythrolamprus reginae | reverse complement strand
ATCCATTATTATTTTTTAAACATATATTTATTAATTATTAACATTAAAAAAACAAATACAAAACAACAAAAAGAATTCACAATAAGTACATAGACAGAAACTAAAACTAAAACAAAACATAACCTATACAAACGTATAACTAAGTTTGCCAACCTACTTGTTGGCATTGCTGCTACAGCTTTCTAACTGTTGTTTTCTATATTATTTACAAAAACCTTGATTTATATATAATATATTAAAGAAAGAATAACAAGGAGTAACAATTATTCATTAACTGGCCAAGTTTAATCAAAACACTATATCCACCATATCCCCTAAAACTGAAACAAAAACTAAGTGGAGAAAATTTCTTTGTTTGTTTGTTTGTTTGTTTGTTTGTTTGTTTGTTTGTTTGAGTTGAAAGGGACCGTCAGGTCATCAAGTCCAACCCCTGCCCGAACAGGAAATGGACAGGCTTCATCCATTATATTCCACCCCAGGGAGCTGGCACCCATACCTACCACTCGGAGTTTTGAAATTGGGGATTTTGTATACACGCATAACTATTTGGGCTCCCCTCGTTGGCTGCCTGGAATGGTGATTAATGTCCAGGGGGGCCACATTTACACCATCCTGTTGACAGGTGGAAGGGAGTGGCATCACCATGTAGATTAGTTAAGGGCAAGGACTCCCACGGCCAATGAAGGGGTAGATCAAAGGCCATTGGTCACTCCCGACAACACGGAAGTCCCGGATGCACAGGGAAGGGCATCTACTAGTCCCCTGAGATCTTCCCCACAAGACACCCTCAATGCAGAATTACCGGTGACTCCTAAGGATGATATGGGTGATGGGAGAGAAGTCGTTACGGGGGGTGGGAGCTTCCTAGTCTGACAACCACTGATTGTCAGCTGCCACATCGTTCAGGGTGTATTCACCATAGACTGGCATTCTTGAAGGATTACACATGCGCCTTGTAGGAGGAAGGGATGCCATGTCCTTGGCAACAACAGGGGGTGCAATTTTGGTGGGAGCAAGGTTTGGTTTCTATTCGTTGGATTCGAGTAAATTTAATCTGTAAGTGAGTTGTTATTGTTCTGTTCTGTGGGTTCCTGTTCACGTTAATACAGTTTTGTTACTGCAGCAGCTGTGTCTCAGGGGGATTCACTATAGTCGAAGCTCCAAAAACAGGTTAAGTAGCTCTGGGGAAGTCAGTTGTAAATTAGAAAATTTGCTAAGCAACTGGCCATTAAACAAGGACCACTTCAGAGGTGGATTCCTCCCAGTTCAGACTGGTTCAACTGGTTCTTGATATTACCAAACTCGATCGGTAAGTATTTTGAATATTTTTTAATTTTAATTTATTTTTATTTTTATTCTTCTGTGCTCAGGTTGCCATGTTTTTTTCAGTGGTTTTTTTATTTGAGCAAGTTACATTGCTTTCCACGCATGTGCCAAGCAAACGCTTACCCCCAAAGCACAACCACATGGTACAGGAGGAAGCGAACTGGCAGTGAGGTAAGTGTGAACCAGGGGCGGGCCACCATTCCCAGCGCTACCTGAATGGGCGAGGAGTGTGCACCTGTGTGTGTTAGTGTACAGCACAGGATTTCCGATTTTTTAAACTTCTGTGCATGCATAGAAGCAAAAGACCTGGAAATACGCCAAAATAAGTTATGTGACCCCCACCACTCATTGCTCCTTGCCCTGCTACTCGTCACCACTCACCGTGCAGCTCACCACCACTCCCCCTGCTACTTGCTCTACCCTGTTGCTTTTTAACCCTGGTTTATGGTATATGAATCTCACTACGACGTTTAGACAAGGATGTGGGGCAATGTTCCCTCTAATTTTTTTTTGGTGTGGGCAGAAAAGTCCTTTGGGACTGGGTGGCACAGAAGTAAAAAAAATATAAATAAATAAATAAATAAATAAATAAATAAATAAATAAATAAATAAATATTTCTCATTTCTCTTTTTTCTCCCCTTTTTGTTTTCATTTCTTTCTCTGTCTCTCTCCGCTTCCTCTCCTTTTCTCTCTCTCTCTCTCTTGTTTTCTTTCTCTCTCTCTTGCTAACTCTCTCTCCCCTCTTGCTCTCTCTCTTACTCACTCGTTCTCTCTCCTTCTCTCCCTCTGTTTCTTTGTCTTGCTCTTTGTCTCTCTTGCTTTCTCTCTGTCTCTTTTTCTCTCTTTCTCTCTCCTCCTTTCTTCTCTCTCTTTCTTCCTCTCCTTTACTCTCTCTCTCTCTCTTGCTTTCTTTCTCTCACACTCTATTTTCCTCTCTCTCTTGCTTGCTTTCTCTCTCTCCTCCTTTCTTTCTCTCTCTCTTTCTCTCTCACACACCATGCTGGCAACAGAGAGAGAAAAAGAGAGAGCAGAGATTGGCTTGCCGGTCCATAGCCCCTGGGAGAAGCATAAATATAGACTGATAATTATATAAATAGGACAAAGATGTTGAGTAGAATAGAGATTAGTTAGAAAAATATAATAATATATGTTATAGAAATGTTTGTATGGTATATGCAGTAATATATGTGTGAATATGGAGATAACAAAAATAAAACTAAAAAACTTTGAAACTACTATGCCTGGGAGGCGGGGTCTTTAAATTTTTTGTATAATGTTTTAAATTAATTGTTTATATTAATTGGATTTAGCTGTATTATTGTACACTGTTTGGTTATCGATAGGTTTTGAGCCACCCCGAGTCTACTGAGTGGGGTGGCATACAAGTTCAATCTATCAGTCAATCAATCCATCAATTAATCAATTCACTGATTAATTAAGAAGATCGTAATTAATTTTAATTAAAATTTTAAATTAAAATTTTAAATTTAAATTAAATTTTAATTTGGAATGTTGGTTTGTTGCATTTATTTCATTTTAGAATGGTATCATCTGCATATCTGAAGTTGCTGATATTTTTCCCAACAATCTTAATTCCAGCTTTTGATTTATCTAGCCCCACCTTTCTCTTGATGTGCTCTGCATATAAGTTAAATAGACTGGGGTACAGTATGCAGCTTTGTCAGACTCCTTTGCAAATTTTGAGCTGATCAGTGGCTGCATGTCCAGTTCTCACTATTGCTTTTCAACCTGCATAAAGGTTTCTTAAGACCAAATAAAATAGTTGTCAGCATCTCAATAAACATCCGAGAAATAAATCAGAGTCCAAGCCTTGGCCTTCTTCCAAGTTTCAATTTATTAACAGAACATGATGGGAATTGAACGGTTGTCAAACCAATACTAACTTTTCCTACAGTTTATTTATTTTATTTATTTATTTGTATTTGTATGTTCTCCACTTAAGTTAAGGTTCATCCTTCATGCCCACACCCACAAGTTTATCATGAGGACTAGTCCGCTGCTCTGAATATCCCCTGTAGTTCCACTGGTATTGAACAAAGGATGACCTTGAATCTTCTGGAAGGAATTTGTTGTAGCTAGTAAATTTCCATGCAACCTCCCCCCCCCCCAATTCTTGCAGTACTATTCTACTTGTGGTAGGCTAAAATCTCTAATTCAAAATGATGGCTTCAGCCTGATAGGCAACTCCCCCCCTACCCAAGACAAAATGTGTCCTGCAAAAGAAGAGAACAAAAGAACACAGGCGGTTAATATCATATACTTAGACCACACCTAGAGTACCGCATTCCGTTTTGGTCACCACACTAGAAAAGAGACATTGATACTCTAGAAAAAGTGCAGAAGAGAGCAACAAGAATGATAAATGGCCTAAAAACTAAAACATACGAGGAAAGATTGCAGGAATTGGGCATAGAGAGTCTAGCAAAGAGGACATCCAGCGGGGACATGATAGCAGTCTACAAATACTTAAGATGCTGCCACAGAGAGCAGGGGAACACATTATTTTCCAAAGCACCAGAGACCAGACAAGGAGCAACGGTTGGTTACTGTGCAAGGAGAGATTCAACCTGGAAATAAGGAGGAACTTTCTGATTGTGAGAGTGATCAACCAGTGGAATGGCTTGCCCACAGAGGTGGTAAATGCTCCAACCCTAGTGACCTTCAAGAAAAGACTGGACTGCATTGGACTATTGTGATGTAGGGTCTCCTGCACCAGCAGGGGATGGACTAGATGACTTGCAAGGTCCCTTCCAACAACATCATCATCATCATCATCATCATTATTATTATTACAACAACAACAACTTCAACTCTGTCTCTCACCCCGGGGGACCCTTTGGTTCATTTGGATATTTTTTTGTGGAATTATTTAATTAGTTTATCATCTTTTCCATCCCAATTTTTAACTCAGGTTGCTTCAGACAAAAAGTATCTCTTCCAATGAATTAAATATTACAATTGGCCTCTCAATATAGGGGAGTCTATTTTGTTTTTTACTTCATAGTATGTTTCCCCTTGTATTATCACAGAGGAGGTGGTTGTTTGGTGTTAGGCTAAGGTGACCAGATGACACGCTTTTGGCAGGACAGTCCTGCTTTTTTCTAATTTCTCCCACATCCCAGGGCCTTTGAAAAATGTCCCGCTTTTTAAAAAAGTTCTCCTCCCCTGTGGCTACAGCAGGAGCCTGGATATAGTAGTCCAAAGGCAGCTGCACAGCTCCTCTGCTTGAGGGAGGCTCAGGATGTGCTGGTTGCCTCAGCCTCTTAATCTGGGGATGGCTTCAAGCAGGGGGGGGTGCTTTAGGGCTGGCACTGAGCCCCCAAATGATGCAGGGGGCCTCCCGCAGGCACCCCTCTGCTCCAGCCCCACCCTCCCAAAGGGGTGCTTGGGGGGCTGCAGCGTCCCAGCGGATTCCACCCCTCTGGGCAGGATGAGGGAATAGTGGCGGCAGCGGCGGTTTCCCTTCAAGAAGCAACAGCATTGCCGGAAACATCATTTCCACATCCCCCCTGCCGCCACCAATGTCTCCACTGGGACTGGCTAACTCAAGGGCATGTCCTCCTTGCTCCTGCCACCCAGAGGGAGCTGCTCATGAGGAGAATTCCCCTCAGCACATCCAGCCACAGAGGAGGCCTGTGGCACAGCGCTGATTGTCCCACAGGAGGAGGCTTGGCTCCATCAGCCCCCACTCCAATCTCCCGCTTTCAGGGGCATCCCGAGGGCCGAGCCATCTGCCTCTTGCCAAGGGCGACTGGGTGGCCTCGCAACATTCCTAAGCTGCAGAGAACTGGGAAAAGCATCCCCTCATCACATATTGGGGTGCACAGCCCGGCCAAAGGCAGATCACAGTGCAGAGCACAGAAGAGGCTATCCTGTTTGGCCGGCTGTAAAATCCAGAAGTGCTGCAGTTTCTGTGTGAATCTGGAGGGCAAGCTAAGAAGAAGTGGGGTAGGCTGCTGGCTGGTCCCCAGAGAAACAGAGATGGAGGGAAAGAGAGGGGGGAAGTGAGGGGGGAAATGTGAGAGAAAAGGAGAAAGAGAAAAATGAGAAACTGATGGAGGGAAAGAACGGGGGAGAGGAATAACACACAAATGGGAGAGAGAAGGGGAAAGGAGGAAAAAGAGAGGGAGAGGAAAGAGTAAAACAGAAATGAAAGAAAGAGAGTGAGAGAAAAATGAGGGAAAGATTGAGAGAGAGAGAGAATGAGACAGGGAGAAGAGAGAAACAAATAAGAGAGAAGGGGAGAGAAAGAAAACTGGAGATGAAAAGGAAAGAGAGAGGAAACAGAAATGAAAGTGAGAGAAATGAGAGCAAAAGGGGGAGAAAGCAAAATGAAAGCAAAAAGGGGGAGAGAGAGGAGAGATACACAGAAATGAGAGACAGAGAAAAGAGAGAGAGAAGTGGAGAGAAAGAAAGAAAAGGGAAAGAGAGAGGGAGAAAAAGAGAGGAAGGAAGGAAGGAAGGAAGGAGGAAGGGAGGGAAGGAAGGAAGGAAGGAAGGAAAGAATGAAAGAAGGAAAGGAGACATTTCCCACAGAAAACACCAGGAGCCACAAACCCACCCCCTCGTGGCTGGAGAGGTTACTATTACACTACACACCAAGACATGTAGACACAAGAACACTTTTTTCCCCAAACGCCATAACTCTGCTAAACAAATGATTCCCTCAGCACTGTCAAACTATTCATTAAGGCTGCACACCTATTACTACTAGTTTTTTCTCATTTTTCCTATCACCCATTTCCTCCCACTTATGACTGCGTGACTGTAACTTGTTGCTTCTATCCTTAAGGTTGATATTAATATTGATTGTTTCCTGATTACTTATTTGCCTATGATAATCATTTAAGTGTTGTACCCCATGATTCTTGACAAATGTATCTTTTTCTTTTATGTACACTGAGAGCATATGCACTGTTGTGGTTAGCTCTGGCCCGGCTCCTGCCCCAAGGACTGTGGATGTGGGGGAGACATCCACATGCTGCAGGCCTGTTTTGCCCCCGGTGGAATCTGCTGATGAAGGCTCCTCTGACCAAGAAGACATGAGTGACAGAGAGGAGGAGAGTTTGCCAGACAGCTCAGAAGGAGATCAATTGTCTAGCTCCTCCTTGGATTCAGAACAAGAGTTAATGATACAGCCATGCATGCGGAGAACGATGCATAGGCAACAACAACTGAGAGATTATTATCAAAGAAAATGAGGCCACCTGTGGTTGGGTGGGGCTGTGGTAATTAGTGAGGCTGCTGACTTTGATCTTTGTGTGCTGATTTTTCCCCGCTTTGAAACTAACCCAGAGCAAAGTGTGTTTCACTTTGTGAAAGAAAAAGGACTGTAAATTACCTCACAGCTGCAAGCTAAGTATCACAGAACTGATAAGGGACTTGTACAAATTACCAATTTGTTTGGAGACAAGTGCTCTTTTCTATACAAAAAGAGTGCTCTGTTTATTTGCATTTTCGGTATAAAGAACATTGTTTTGAATTTTTAAACGTGTGTGTGTCTGAAATTGTATCTGTGCATTTTTGGGAGGATTCTACTAGAGAGCTCGACAGAACATGCACCAGAATAAATTCCTTATGTGTCCAATCACACTTGGCCAATAAAGAATTCTATTCTATTCTATTCTATTCTATTCTACTGTTACTATTTAATACTATATCATTTGGTTTAGAATACATTTTCCCTTGTTTTCCTCCTCTAAAATCTAGGAGCGTCTTATACACAGGTGTGTCTTATACACCCAGAAATACGGTACACCAAATTTTTAATAAAGATGCTCCCCCTCCCACCTCCCACCTCCCACCTCCCCTATCCCCCATCAATGGTGTCCCTCTTTAGCAATGTTAAAATCTGGTCACTTTATGTTAGGCCTTATATTGGGCCCATTGGTTTAAGCAAGCTGCAATGAAATATGGGGTAGATATTCCTCAGAATTCTGGGTAATGCAAGTTGCACCGTAACTGGGTTTATCACTTTCACTATGGAGAATGGGCCTAAAATTTGGATCCTAGCTTCTTGCTAGGCATTCTCGATGAAATGTATTTGGTTGACAAGAAAACTTTGTCCCCCACTCTAAAAAGAGGTTGGCACAAATGCATAGCCAGCACTTTAAACTGCCAGATGAAATTGCCCACGGAGCTGGGCAACGCTGCCTGGGTGGCACGCTGCCTCCTGAGCTCTGGTAGGAGGTCCTAGAATGCCCTATTTAAGGGCGGTCCGAACAGGACCTCCTCCTTGCTTCGTGGGACCCAAAAGTGAACACCCGCCCACCCTCCTCTATCATACAGTGTGTCTTGAAGGGGTCGCTTCGGGGCCAAATAGGAATTTTTTGCGGCTTCCCCTACAGGGATGGCCATTTTTCGCCTATTCCATACTGACAGTAAGGATGGACTGGTTAGGGGGTGCGGCGCTATGTAGATATTATTCGATTAATTTGGCTGCCCCTTGGTCACTGGGGTTTGGCAGCTTAGGGGCGGAAATGGGAAGTAAGAGCAACTGCGCGTTCTCCTTTTGGGCATCTTTTCAAAAGATGATGGACCGCCTCTCTCCATGAACTATAGTTTGGTGCAGCTTCGGGGATTGGAGAAAGGATGCCCATGGGACTCACCGGATCCAATTGCCCTCGGGGATTGGAGGGTGAGCTCCTCCCACACGCTTAAGGGCATGGCTTGGAGCCAGGTGAAGGTGGCTACCTTCACCTGGTTCAGCAAGGAGTTATGCCCAATAAGTTGCCTAGGAAGGTTTTGGCCTCTGCAGGTCCTTTGTTTACAGTTGAATTGAAATTATTTAAATTTACATTATTTAAATTTATGTATTTAAATTTATGCTAATTTAACAAAGTGACCCTATATTTAAATCCATACAATGTCTCAGCGTCTTTACTCCGCTTCCGGGGCAACTGAATGTTCGTTAGCTTCTTTCTTGTAGGCTTCTGCCCCTTCAGCAAGCACCTTCTTGGTGTCTTCCCACCCCTTTCTTAGCTTCTCTATCCATTCCATCAGGGACATCCAAGCGGGAGGCTCTGTAGGCAGCTCGGGCATAGGAACAAAATCTTGTCCACTCGTGATCTGGAAAGGGGTTAGTCCCCTATTGTTGTGACAGAGTTGTTACAAGGGTTGCCCAGAAAGTAATGTACCATATTTTTTTCTTCAACAATTATTTATTGAATGCAATGAAACTTACACACAAGAAAGAATGATGTTTCTTCTACATTCCCTATTTTTCCACATAATCTGTGTCTCATTCTATGGCCTTCCTCCAGTGAGAAACAAGGGCATGTAGGCCCTCTCAGTACCGTTCCTTGTTCTGGTCACAAAGTCATTTCTTGCACTGTTGTTTAATGAGTTGTTGACTGTGTTGAATCATCATCTTACAACAGCAAAAACAAAAAGAAAGCAATCATTTTGTTTCTGTTGTGTCTGCAGATGAAAAAAGGAGCAAACAATTACGTACTGGCTTCCATTCATTTCTCTCACTGCTTACTCCCACAAAGTTTCAGGCATAATATTAGAATTAGAGAAAATTGATGGAAGAATTTATTATGCTAACTGGAAGCGTGAGTAGAAGTTGTTGAGCCCCATAAAAAAAGAAAGAAAGAAAGAAAGAAAGAAAGAAAGAAAGAAAGAAAGAAAATGTTAATTGAATGGTTAATGTCATGTCTAAATGCTTTGCTGGCATAATCCTTATAACAGAGGAAGCAGATCACATGAAGGTAGTGCTCATATACAGTAAGAAAGAGAGAGAAAGAGAGAGAGAGACATAGAAACATAGAAATATAGAAGATTGATGGCAGAAAAAGACCTCATGGTCCATCTAGTCTGCCTTTTTACTAGAGAGAGACAGAGACACAGAGAGAGACAGAGAGAGAGGAAGGAAGGAAGGAAGGCAAAAAAGAAGAGATAAACAAAGAGAAGGAAAAAGAGAAAGAGGGGAGAGAGAGAAAGAGAGAAAAGGAGAAGCAGAAGCAGAAGCTGAACCAGAAGCTGAAGCAGAAGAAGAAGAAGAAGAAGAAGAAGAAGAAGAAGAAGAAGAAGAAGAAGAAGAAGAAGAAGAAGAAGAAGAGGAAGAGGAAGAAGAAGAGGAAGAGGAAGAGGAAGAAGAAGAAGAAAAAGAAAGTACCACAAACCCTGGCATTCAGTACACAAGCCACAAGGGCTCACCAATCAATAATATTTACTTACTTACTTACTTACTTACTTACTTACTTACTTACTTACTTACTTACTTACTTACTTATTTATTTAACTTCTATGCTGCCCAATCCCGAAGGACTCCGGGTGGCTTACAATAATATAATACAAATCCAAAAATACAGAGCAATAAGAAGTTGCATATAATATCTAAAACTAAAACCTCATAATAAAAAACCATTTGTTATAAAAACAGTCATAATCACATGCATACACACCATTCATGCAGTTTGGCCATGAAAGAGTCCTCAGAGAGGGGCGGCATACAAATCTAATAAATAATAATAATAATAATAATAATAATAATAATAATAATAATAATAATAAAATAATAATTCATGGCCCCCAGGCCTGCCGGCAAATCCAGGTCTTCATGGCCTTACAGAAGGCCAGTAGGGTGGAATAAGTACAGACATCGGGGGGTAGTTTGTTCCACAGAGCTGGGGTAGCCACAGAGAAGGCCCTCTCCTGTGGTCTCACCAACCTACATTGCTTAGCTGATGGGACTGGGAGGAGGCCAACTCTGTGTGCTCAAATTGGTCTCTGGGAAGTATGTGGCAAGCGGCAGTCTCATAGATATATCTTGTCAATACCTGGGAATTCTTAACCTCTTTTCTCCTTCTGATTTTTGATCTTTGCAGATTCCTGGAGAGACCATCTTCTGATCTTTGCAGATTCGTCTGTGAGACTGCCTTCTACCACATACCTTCCAGCAACAGGTACGATCTCACAGGGTTGGCCTTCTTTGGATCCTGTCAGCTAAACAGTGTTGTCTGGTGGTCCGCAGGGGAGAGCCTTCTCCCTGGTTGCCCTGATTCTCTGGAATCAATTACCTCTTGAGATCTGCACTACTCCTATCTTATTGGCCTTCCAGAAAGCCACAAAGACCTGGCTTTTCCAACAGACCTGGGGCCATTGACTTCGGGGGGATGACTAGAGAGGTTGGTCCATGAATATATTGATGGCTGCAATTATTTTAAATTGCAATGTCTTTATACTGATTCATGTTCATTTTTGTTTTGAGGTACCTTGAATCCCTGGGCAATTGGGTGGCATAGAAATAGAAAGAAAGAAAGAAAGAAAGAAAGAAAGAAAGAAAGAAAGAAAGAAAGAAAGAAAGAAAGAAAGAAGATGATAATGTGGGCCACTGCACCTTCAACATAGGCCATGTGGTGCTTGAAAGGAAGGCAGATAGATAAATGGATAGATAGATAGATAGATAGATAGATAGATAGATAGATAGATAGATAGATAGATAGACAGACAGACAGACAGATTGATTGATTGATTTGATCGATATGATAGATACATAGATTCAGTAGATCAGGGTTGTCAAACTCAAAGCCTGTGGACAAGATCTGGCTTGTGGGATGCTTAGATCTGGCCTACAAGGCTGCCTTGGAAAGAGAAAAAAACATGATGCCTCTGCCAGTGAAAATGGAGCTTGCGAGGGCCGCACACTGCCCTCCCAATCTCCATTTTCACTGCCAAAGTGCTCAGGCCACACAGGTGCCTCAATGCAAGTGACACTGAGCTGGCCACGGCCACCATGGCCATGCCCACCAGCCTCTCCTCCTGAAATCAAACACAATCCTGATTAATGAAATCAAGTTTGACACCCCTGTGGCAAATAGATACGAGAGAGACAGACAGAGAGAGAGAGAGAGAGAGAGAGAGAGAGACAGACAGACAGAGACAGAGACAGACAGAGACAGAGGGACAGAGAGACTGAAGATGGAATGAAAAGATAGGTAGGTTGGTAGGTCAGTCAGTAGGTAGGTAGGTAGGCAGACAGACAGATAGGTGGGTGGGCAGGCAGGCGGGCAGGCAGGCAGACAGACTCCTGCCTATGAGTTTATTAATATTCCCCTCAAGCCTGAACAATTCAAACGCTTCTAAATGATATCGGTCAGAGATGTTTATCATGCACATATCATTTTTTAAATCATTGATGATAGAAAGGCACTTTCTCTATCTTCCCTTAAATGGACTGGTGGTGGGTTGCTACTGGTTTAACCCAATACAACAAACTGGTGGTGGTGGTGGGCAGGACATTCCGCCACCCATCTGGACATCATCAAAAAAATGCTCTGCGCATGCACCAAGGTTGAATCCTCCATGCTCATTTGCTTCCTCCAGAATCTTGTGGCCATGCCTTGTGGGCACGTGCCTGCATACATAGTGCCAAAAAATAAAAAAAGGCCAAAAATAAGGTAGTAACACATGCGTAGTGCCGGAAACCCAGCTTCTGTGCATGCACAGAAGAAAAAACACTGGAAAAAAATTCAAACAAATTCAAAAAGTGGGTTAGGATTTTCAGTGGGATTTCAGTTCTTCAGAGTGGAAGAAGATTCTTAGATTTCATTTATTTTAATTTATTTATTTTATTTTATTTATTTTGTCCAATACACAATGAAGGTTATAAAGGATATACTCATAGTAAAATATATCAAAAAAAGTATGTAAGAGTAGATATAGAGATAAAATATATCAGTGAAAGAATAGAGAAAGGATATAGAAATAGAAGAGATGAGATATGAGATATAGGAGAGACAATAGGACAGGGGACAGAAGGCATGCTATTTCACTTATACACGCCCCTTACTGACCTCTTAGAAATCTGGAGAGGTCAACCATGGATAGTCTAAGGGTAAAATGTTGGGGATTAGGGGATGACACTACAGAGTCCGGTAATGAGTTCCACACTTCAACAACTCAATTACTAAAGTCGTACTTTTTACAGTCAAGTTTGGAGCAGTTGATATTAAGTTTGAATCTATTGTGTGCTCTTTAAGGAAAAATAATGTCCACTTGCCTTTTGAAAAAAGAACCTTTGAGATAATCACAACCTGGATGACTGAGAATCTCCATAGACATTTTGCTATGTGTGTTGGAAAGAATATTTATATGGAAATAATTAAATCTGTTGAAAGCGGATGTGAAATATAAATGTAATGTCCCGAACAAAAACAGATGAGAAAGAGGTCTTGCTTATTATGAGAACTTTGGGAAAAGTTAAGGCCAAAATGTAAATGAGTATAAGGGGAGAAAGATTAAAATATGTACATATATAGTGTATGTATGATTGTAAATATTCTTTGATTTACAACAGTTCATTTAATGACAGTTCAAAATTACAATGACATAAAAAAACTAATTTATAACTAAAATTCTTACTCGGTAGCTATTTTGTAATCTTTATTTCTGAATAGTATTCTAGCTATACGCGGCTACAGTGACAGCTCGTACGCGAGTTAGAGAAGAGCACGTAATACAGTAGCTTTCCCTATTTATACATTTCAGCCCGGCAACAGGATCTTCTGACAGCGATACAATTTTGGCTCCAAGCCGCGGGAGCCAATTGAAACAAGATAAACAACTTTTATAAAATACATTGCATTCTGCTTAACAACTGCACCTTTTTACATTCTGCTTGACAACAGAACTTTCCATACATAACACCCCTCCCTTTTTTGGATTAATTTACAGGTTACTCAGAGAGGCACGTAATAAAGTCTTCCAATCTGGAAGGTCTTCGGGCTGTCCTTTTGTACCTGCACGGTTCATTCAGCACCTGGACATCCATGGAGGAGGAAGGTTCCTCCAGATCCGAGCTGGGAACTACCGGCAGCGCTTGGGATGTTCTTCCTTGTGATGGACCTGGCAGAACTTGGTCAGTACCTTCAGCACTGGAGCGGTCTTGGTGGCACGGTAAGTCCCAGTCACGGGACTTACCGTGAGTCACGGTAAGTCACGGTAAGTCCCAGAGACCAAAGCATGCCTAATGCCCAATTGTGCCAAGAACAATTCCAGCTGCCTAGATGTGAACTGAGGGCCATTGTCAGAAACCAGCAGATCTGGGCATCCATGTGTGGCAAACAACCTTCGTAAAACCTGTATAATGGCACAGGAGGTAGTAGAGCCCAGCAGTATAATATCTAGCCATTTTGAATAGGCGTCCACGATGACCAGGAACATGTGTGGGCCTACAGGCCCTGCCAAATCAACATGTATTCTAGACCAAGGGCCTTGAGGGGTTTCCCATGCCAAAGGGGTTGTCTTAGGAGGACTAGGCCTTGATTCCTGACAGGGGGAACATGTGGCCACCCACTGTTCTATTTCATTATCCAGCCCTGGCCACCACAAGTGACCCCTAGCCAGGGCCTTCATTCGGACAATCCTCGGGTACCCTTGGTGTAACATTTGCATGACCTTAGGCCGTAGGGTCTTGGGAATGACCACCCTATCCCCCCCAAAGGATGCAGTCTTTCACCACTGAAAGCTCCATTCTCCTACTTTTGTACTCCAGAACCAAGTGGTCCTCCCCCCTGGATGGCCAGCCCTTTAGTATACATTGAATCACCCTTTGTAAGATCACATCTTTCTTGGTTTCTTCAGCAACCTCTATAGCAGTTAGGATGGCAGGATCTGCCAAGTCAATTAGAAGCGAGAAGTGATAAACTAATCTACCAACTAGAAGACAAAAATGGAATATTACAATATGATGAACAGCAGAAAAAAGAAATAGTACAAGACTACTACCAAAATTTATACAAGGAGGAAGTAGTAGAAGGCATAAAAATCGTCAAACATATAAATGAAAATAATATATTAAAAATAGAAGAGCCAGATAAACAACTCTTAAACATGAAAATAACCATACAGGAAATTCAAATGGCCTTAAAAAAACAAAAAAATAACAAATCTCCAGGTCCAGACGGACTTCCAGGAGAATTTTACAAACATAATAGAGAATTATTTGAACCCATATTGCTGGAAACATATAATGAAATCCTGGAACAAGCCAAAATTCCGAATACTTGGAGAGAGTCATATATCACAACGATACCTGTTCTGTCTGGGTTCCCCCAGACGTCAACACCAACTAAAAAGAGTAGCCAGACACGCTGGTAAAAAGCAAAGTCATTTTATATCTTTGAAAACAAACACAGATAACAAAAACTGTTTTTACAAACTGGAATGCTATGAAGCTTCACAGAAGAGTCACGACAGCCAGACAATACAACAGGCTTCTTGCTGGCACACACACCACTATAGATAATAAAACCCACGCCTCCCCCAAGTTTTCAGCCTTCGAGGCCACAAGCCAGAATCAGAGACGCCAAGGATCGAAGCAAGGTCACAGGACTCCCAAAAGATAACTCTCCACAATACAGGAAGGGCGGGCCTGCCTTTTCAACCTTTCTGAGGAGAACCACACCCAAACCCAGCTGTTGCCTATTAGGGATGGAAATACCTGGCTAATTGTCCCCTTCTTTGTGTGGCCCTTCTCTGCCTCATATCTATGATGGCTTGTGCGTTCTCATCTAATGACTCCAGGCTACTCGCTGGGGAGAGCTCCCCCCCCGGGGGTCTCAGGCTGTTCTCCCTCCTCCTCGTCCTGACATTCCTCTTCCCCGTCTGCCTGGTCCTCCTCCTGTTCCTCGTCCTCCCCCTCTGAGCATGGAGCCGGCAGAGTTCCAGCCGTTCCCTGAGGAGCCTCAGACTGAATCACAACAATACCCAAAGAAGGTTTAGATAAACAAAAAATAAGAAATTACAGACCAATATCCCTATTAAATGCGGATTATAAGATTTTTATGACGATTCTATCAGAAAGACTAAAAAATATTCTAAATAAAATAATTAACTCAGATCAAAACGGCTTCCTACCAAACAGACAAATCTCAAGTTGTACAAGGACAGTCCTAGATATTATAGAATATTGTGAAGCCCATCCAGGAGAACAAGTAGCTCTTGCCTTCCTGGATGCCCAAAAAGCCTTTGATAGTGTCAACTGGCAATATTTACTGGAAGTAATCAAAGAATTAAAATTGGGCATTAAGTTTGAAAATATCATTAGAAATATTTATACAACACAATCAGCCACAGCGATAATTAATAATGATATGACCAAGTTAATCCCAATAGAAAAAGGTGTAAGGCAGGGATGCCCAGTGTCCCCTTTACTATACATATTAACTCAGGAAATACTATTAAATAAAATTCGACATAATAAAGAAATAAAAGGAATTAAGAAAAAAGATGAAGAGTACAAACTGCAGGCGTATGCAGATGATATTGTATTTTTCTTAGAAGATCCTATAAGATCTGGCCCAGAACTAATTAAAGAAATAGAAAAATGTGGTGAACTCTCAGGATTAAAAATCAACAAACAAAAACCGATGCTCATGACATAAAATATGACCATAAAACAAATTAAGAAACTGGAAGAAACCACAAATCTACAAACTACAAAAATAATTAAATATTTAGGATTAATAATATCAAATAAAATTACATCCCTCAAAAAAGACAATTACAATAAACTTTTACAAGAAACAAATAAAAACCTAGAAAAATGGAAAGACTTGAAATTATCCATGTTAGGCAGAATTGCCGTGCTACAAATGGACATTTTGCCAAAATTTCTCTACCTTTTTCAAATTGCCCCAATCAATATTGAACAATTTTTTTTAAGGAGATCAATAAAATTTTCTCAAAATTTATCTGGCAAAATAAAAAACCGAGAATCAAATTTAGATACCTTCAAGATACCAAAAGCAGAGGAGGATTAGGACTCCTTGATTTAAAACAATACTATAGTGCAGCGAGCCTAACATGGATAAAAGAGTGGATTAACCTTACAAATAAAAGATTACTGGTACTTGAAGGTCACGATTTACAGATGGGCTGGCATGCCTACTTATGGAAAGATGAAAAACAAAAACAAACTACCTTCAATAAACATCTGATAAGAAAATCGCTCTTAAAAACATGGTACGAGATTAAAAGAAAATTCTATATTAAAATTCCCAGATGGCTATCCACTATGGAAGCTATAAAACACCCAAATTTGATAGATCCAACTAAGACTATCAGTTACAAAGATATCTTACACCCAAATGGAGACCTAAAAACCAAACAAGAATTGGAGTCACAAAATTACAAGATTGACTGGTGGACATACATACAAATAAAATCTAGATATAATAAGGACAAACAAACACCAGACATAGCAATTTCCACCCAAACCATGGACAAGATTTTAACAGGATGTGAGGATAAACAGATAACCAAATTATATCAGATTCTATTAGAACAGGACAAAGAAAAAGAGGTGATTAAAAACCTATGGTAGCCTGGGAGAAAAATATACAAAGAGAAATTCATATAGCAGAATGGGAAAAAACATGGAATGCAATAACCAAAATTACTCTATCATCAGCATACAAAGAAAATTATTACAAGCTCTTTTACAGATGGTATTTACCGCCGGCGAGACTAGCCAAGATTTACCCAGCATTACAAAACATATGCTGGAAATGTAAAAAAGAAAAAGGCACTTTTTTCCATATGTGGTGGTCTTGCTCTAAAATTCAAAAAATCTGGGAAACAATTCACAACTGGCTCAAGGAAATTACTAAGGAAGAAATAGAGTACTCGCCGGAGGGCATGCTTATTGGAATTTGGAAAAGATCGTACTCTAAGCAAACACTTTTCTTATTGACACATATAAACACAGCTACTAGAATTGCGATAGCGCAAACATGGAGAAATGAACAGACTCCCAAAGTAAACTTAATAATAGACAAGATATTTACATGTGCAGAAATGGACGAGATGACAAACTTAATTAAGGGAAATAGAATTAATGAATCTAAACGTATGTGGTGTAATTGGCACGAATGGATTCAAACGAAATTACTTGTATAATATGATACAAAATTGCAGTACAAACTGTAAAAAATAACAAATTCCGTTCGAATGCTTTCATTCTGTTTTTTATTGCATAGTATTAAGATAGTACAGTGATCCCTCGATTTTCGCGGTCTCGATTTTCGCGAAACGCTATACCATGGTTTTTCAAAAAATAATAATTTAAAAATAGTCCGCGTTTTTTTTTCTACACCACGGTTTTTCCCGCCCGATGATGTCATACGTCATCACCAAACTGACGTCTGCCATTGCTGATTGGCCGAAATCTCGGCCAATCAGCTTTGCCATCGCAAAAAAAAGCAAAAATTTCGCCCGACTGCTGATGGACAGAAATCTCAGCCAATCAGTGTTGTTTGTCCAGCGTGCTTTGGAACTTTTGGAACTTGTTAAGACTTGTTGGAAGATGGCTCCTAAATGTTGCACGCGGAGCAGAGGCGGCGACGCTAAAAAGAGCAGGAAGATGCTGACAATTAAGGAGAAAATTGAACTTTTGGACATGCTGAAAGAGGGACGCTCTTATGCAGATGTTGGTCGGCATTATGGGATCAACGAATCGAGTGTGCGATACATTCGGAAAGACGAAAAGAAGATAAGGCAAACTTCTCTGATAACATTCAACAAGGCTGCAAAAAGAATGGTGACGCCTAGAAACAAACGCCTTATGAAGATGGAAGCTGCTTTGTCCGTGTGGGTACAAGACTGCCGCAAAAAGAGCATTGCTTTGGATACCAGCACCATACGGACAGAGGCACAGCAACTGTACACCCGTCTTGCAAACACAGAAGGAGGCGATGCAGATGAGGGAAACGCAGGTGAGGGCTGGGTTTTTTTTATTCTGTCATTATTTAAGTGCTTTTACCATACAGTACTGTATGCTTTCATTCAAGAGTCACTTCTCTCTCCCTTTCCTGTCATTCTCTGCAGATGAAGGTGCTGGTGAAGGTGCTGATGACTCTGAAGACCCCCAGCCATCAACATCTTCTGCTTCTTCAGCCCCATCCACATTCACAGCAAGCAAAGGGTGGTTTGAGAAATTTCAGCGGCGCTATGGCCTGAAGAGTGTGTCATTGCATGGAGAAGCTGCCTCAGCAGATACAGGTGCAGCCGAAAAGTACGTCCAGTGCATGTTTAAAGACCTAATTGAAGAAGGGGGCTACCTTCCAGAACAGGTGTTCAACATGGACGAAACAGGACTGTTCTGGAAGAGGATGCCTTCACGGACTTTCTTGATGCAAGATGAAGCCAAAGCCCCTGGCTTTAAGGCCATGAAAGATCGGGTAACTTTGATCATGTGTGGGAATGCAGCAGGCTTTTTGATGAAGCCAGGGCTAATTTATAAGTCACGAAATCCAAGAGCACTCAAGAACAGAAATAAGAATGCATTGCCAGTGTACTGGATGCATAATCCTAAAGCATGGATTACAAAAGCCCTCACGCGGGACTGGTTTCATCAGTGCTTCATCCCACAGGTGAAGGATTATTTGGCTGGCAAAGGACTCAATTTCAAAGTGCTTCTACTAATGGACAATGCTGGAGGCCATGATGACCTGGCACATGAACATGGTGGGGTACAAGTCGAATTCTTGCCACCAAACACCACATCGCTTATCCAGCCGATGGATCAAGGTGTTATCCACGCATTTAAGGCACTGTACATGCGCAATTCCCTTGGAAGCATCGTGGAAGCAATGGATGCTGATGAAAACTTCACATTGAAGGCCTACTGGCATCAGTACACGATTGCATCGTGTCTGAAGAACATTCAGAATGCCTTAATGGATATGAAGTCACAGACAATGAATGCCTGCTGGAAGAAATTGTGGCCAGAAGTGGTGCATGATTACAAGGGATTTGCTCCCGAAGAAATTCAACATGCTGCAGTCCAGAAATCTGTGAAGCTGGCACAGGCACTGGGTGGAGAAGGCTTTGTTGACATGACACTAGATGAAGTCAATGGTTTGCTTGATGAGCATGGCCTACCGCTGACAGACAAAGATCTGGAGGAGCTGACCAGGTCAGCGAGTGAAGAAGAGGAGGAAGAGGAAGCTGAACAAGCTGAGGAAGAAGAAGATGTTGGCCTAACGCTTGAGCGGCTTGCAGAACTGAACAGAGCTGCTGCACATGTACAACGCATGGTGGAACTTTGGGATCCCAACATGACTCACTCTATACAGTTTAAGGCCTCCCTTGACAACACCTTTGCACCATACAGAGCCATGTTAGCCCAGAAAAAGAAAATGCACCAACAACTGCCCATAACTATGTTTGTCACAAAAACCAAGAGGTCTGTCACACCATCACCTGCAGCGTCCTTTGTAGAAGTGCCCGATGAAATGGTCATAGAAGAAGATCCGAGTTATCCTAGTTATGCTAACCCCCCCCAAAAATGTAAATAAATATTGTTATCATTTATAACTATCAGGATGACTAAGTGTCTTATTCAATGTGTACAGGTACAGGTAGAGGTAATGGGAAGGGGAAATGGTAATTAAGGGGATGGGAAATGGTAATTTATGGGTTAAAAGTGTTGGGACTGAGTGGCATACAGAAGAATGAATGAATGACTGAGTGAATGAAATTCAAACACAGGTGAGGGCTGGGGTTTTTTATTCTGTCATTATTTAAGTGCTTTTTAAGAAAGGAAGGAGGGAGGGAAGGAGGGAGGGAGGGAAGGAGGGAAGGAAGGAGGGAAGGAAGGAGGGAAGGAAGGAAGGAGGGAAGGAGGGAGGGAAAGAAGGAAGGAGGGAGGGTAGGAAGGAAGGAGGGAAGGAAGGAGGGAAGGAAGGAGGGAGGGAAGGAGGGAGGGAAGGAAGGAAAGAGGGAGGGAGGGAAGGAAGGGAAGGAAGAAGGGAGGGAGGGAAGGAAGGAAGGAGGGAAGGAAGGAGGGAAGGAAGGAAGGAGGGAAGGAAGGAAGGAGGGAGGGAAGGAGGGAGGGAAGGAGGGAGGGAGGGAAGGAAGGAGGGAGGGAAGGAAGGAAGGAGGGAAGGAAGGAGGGAAGGAGGGAGGGAAGGAGGGAGGGAAGGAAGGGAAGGAAGGGAAGGAAGGAAGGAAGGAAGGAGGGAGGGAAGGAAGGAAGGAGACGGGCATTCTAAAAGCCGAGAAGCCGTTGCTGCCAGCGCTGCTGCAGGAGGACTCATACCTCAAGAAAGCCAGTGAGAGGGGCGAATCGGGCGGGCGGGGGGTAGCGGCGAGGAGGTCGGAGGCGCTGGGTGGGTGGCCGACATTAAAAGCAATCATTGCCAGCCTCCGCACTTTCGTCGCTCCCTGCCTTCAACTTCAAGCCCTTGCACGGCCATGGAAAAGCGGCGCGCATGCGCAGATGGTGTTTTTCCTTCCGTGCCGCTACTTCACGGAAAATCGATTTTCGCGGGAGGTCTTGAAACGTAACCCCCGCAAAAATCAAGGGATCACTTATAAAACCTAACTTAATCAAAAACAATTGTAATAGGTAAAAAAGTTGGACAAGATCTGTAAACTGAACAAACAACATGTGATATATGTATATATGAAACAATAAAAAAAATAGACTTCACTCATAGGGGCAGGGTCTTCCACCTTCTGGGCCAGTGGGCAACGACTCAGGCCATCAGCATGATTAATCAGGGGTCCCCCTTTATATGTGAGTGAATAGTTGTATCCGGCCAGGAAGATAGCCCACCTGCTCATCCTAGGGGATACAAAGGGTGGCGTTGGCTTTCCTTCTGCCAACAGACCGAATAGGGGCTTATGGTCTGTTACAAGTTCAAAAGGCCTTCCAAATAGGTAGTGGTGGAACTTTTTAACCCCTGCTACCAGGGCTAGGGCCTCCTTGTCAATTTGTGCATAGTTTCTCTCTGTGGGGGAGAGAGTTCTTGAAAAATAAGCAACTAGGGCTTCCTGGCCATTAGGCAAGATATGGGCCAGGACCCCTCCTACCCCATAAGGGGAGGCATCATAGGTCAGCCTTATTGGCAACGTGGTATTGTATTGCACCACCACACTTTGTGAAGTAAGCAGGTTTTTTATTTGTAGAAATGCCTCTTGCTCAATCTCTCCCCATCTCCATGGCGCTCCCTTGTGGAGAAAGCGATGTAGCGGCTCAGCTGCAGAGGCCTTCTGTTTCAGAAAAACAGAACAAAAGTTTAACAGGCCCAGGAAAGCTTGCAGCTCAGTCTTAGATTTGGGGGCAGGGGCTTGTTTTATGGCCTTAACTTTCTCTAATGTAGGGTGAATGCCTTCCATGTCAATTCTGAAACCCAGGAAATCAACTGAGGGAGTGCCCCATACGCATTTATCAGGCCTTAATTTCAACCCCTTGGCCTGTAACCTGGTCAACACCTCCCTTATCCTATTGTGTAATTGTGTTGGTGTGTCCCCAGATATCAATATATCATCAAAGTAAGTGACCACTCCCTTAATTCCCAATAAAAGGCGTTCCATCAGGCGTTGGAAAATCCCTGGGGCCACGCTGACCCCAAACTGGAGCCTAGTACATTTGAAAGCTCCCCTATGGGTCACGATGGTTTGTGCAAGGGCAGTGGCTTCATCCACTGGCAGCTGCTGGTATGCTTGCACGAAGTCCAATTTTGCAAACATAGTTCCAGACCCTAGTGTGTGTAGAAACTGCTGTACCACCGGAATGGGGTATGAGTTGTGCTGCAACGCCTTATTCAGTGTGGATTTATAATCTGCACAAATCCTAAGGGATCCATCAGGTTTGAGCGGTGTCACAATTGGGGTTTCCCAGGGGGCATGGTCCACTGGCACCAAAATACCCTGTGCCTGCAGCTTGTCTAGCTGCTCATCCAATTTATTTAGTATGGGCAAAGGCACTCTGCAAGATTTCAAACGTAATGGGGGAACTGCAGGGTCTAATGAAAATGAGATGGGTGCCCCTTATACTTGCCCAACTTAGAATCAAATATTTCTGGGAACTCTTTCACAAAGTTGGGCTTCCCTAGATGTGCCACCTTATGCAACCCCAGTAACAGCCAACCCCAAAGGCGCCATCCAGTCCAACCCCAAGAGGGAATGATTAGCCCCCTTAATTACCAACATAGGTAAAGAACTGTTAATGTCCTTAAAGGTGACAGGAACCAATGTACTGCCCAAAACTTGAAAGTCCTTAATAGCAATGTCAATAGGTTTAAGATGACTCAAAGAAAGGGCAGGCAAATACAGTTTCAGCTTATGCCAGGGCATCAGGGTAAACTTAGACCCAGTGTCCAGTTCCATCTGGCATGGTCGTCCATTTAAGAGCAGGGGGACGACTAACTTATTAAGGGCAAAAAGGCAGGAGTCAGTGTCTTTTGTTGACCGGTTACCTCGGTTTCCTTCACGCGAAGGATTATATGATAGACGGCGGTTCCCTCTGTATTGTGGCCAGAATGGCTGATAGTCGCGTTGCGGTTGTTGTTGTTGTGGGTGATATGGGCGCTGGGATCCTTGGGCAAGTGGCACATCATCTGGCAGGATTGTGCGGCAGACCGGCGATGTGGCCTCTCTTATCACAGTGGTGGCAGAAAGCTTCTCTGAAGGGGCATCGGGAACGGGCATGTTGACCACGGCATCCGGCACAAGCTGGGAACGATGGTCGAGGATTCCGCGGCAGTGGGGTTCTCAGCTGGCAGCTATGGTCCTCGAAGAGCTCGGACTCCAGAGAGTTGTACTCATGCTGGCAGGAGATGGCTGGTGCAGAGTTGGTCACTTTAAAAACTGTTGACAACTTGTCGTTGGTCTTCAAGTCTGCTGCCGCTGCTTCAGCCACGTCTGCTGTCTGAGCGGCTTTGATAACATCTTGCAGAGAGGAGTCATCTGCCGCCAGGAGTTTGTTTCTAATGGAAACATTCCACATACCAAAAATTATAGCATCTGTTAAGCGAGCCTCCGGATTATCAAATTGGCACTTTGACAGAATGGTACGCAATCAGGTAGCAAATTGATTAATTGATTCTCCCTCGGCTTGAGCCATTCGGGAGAACTGATGGTGGAAAACCCTAGCCGGTTTAGTTGGCTTAAAATGGGAGTTTCCCACGTAACTGAATTGGCCGGCTCCGGGTCTGTCAAAGTCTCTGCCAGATCAAAAATTTGCGATCTGCAATAATTTAAAAAGAGCGCCCATTTGTGGCCGCTGTCCGCATCCTTCATGCCAGCTGCTTCTAAGACAATTTCAAATTTAGCCATGTAGGCTGTCCATGTTGTCTGCTCCGGATCAAAAAACTCAGGAGGCTGAATAATAGATGGGATTGCCATAGTAATTTTTCGGCTTCCAGACCCTCGTCACCAATAAAATGACTCTTACTCGGTAGCTATTTTGTAATCTTTATTTCTGAATAGTATTCTAGCTATACACGGCTACAGTGGCAGCTCGTATGCGAGTTAGAGAAGAGCACGTAATACAGTAGCTTTCCCTATTTATACATTTCAGCCCGGCAACAGGAGCTTCTGACAGAGATACAATTTTGGCGCCAAGCCACGGAGCCAATTGAAACAAGGTAAACAACTTTTATAAAATACATTGCATTCTGCTTAACAACTGCATATTTTTACATTCTGCTTGACAACAGAACTTTCCATACATAACAATAACCATTGCAGGATTCCCGTGGCCATGTGATTTACATTTGGATGCTTGGCAACTGACTCATATGTATGATGGTTGCAGTGTTCCAGGAACAAGGTGATCCCCTTTTGTGTATTGCTGACCAACAAAATCAATGGAGAAGCCAGATTCACTTAACAACCATATTACGAATTTAGCAATTGCAGTGATTCACTTAACAAATATGTCAAGGAAGGTTGTAAAATAGGGAAAAACTCATTCAAGAAATTTCTCACTTAGCAACATAAATATTTGGCACAATTGTGGTCATAGATCAAGGACTATCTGTACGTGTACCTATGTGACCACATGTGGATCATTTTGCTTCTGTTCTTTGGGGACTGGGTTGAAAGAATAGAAATCCAGCTTTTCATACAAAATGGCTAATTTCCGAGAAAACTGAGCATATGAATATATCTCCTATGTTTTATCCACTATTCCTCAGAAATTATTCCATGTGAAATTATTCCGGTTTGCAAGGGGAAAAAAAACAGTGTAGGACACCACTGTGTATTAATTTTGAAAATGAAATAAAACTAGTCCTTTGATGTTTATTTGTACTCAGACTATCATTAGGTTGTTTACTTTATGATTCTTGACAAATGTTTCTTTTATGTACACTGATAGCATATGCACCAGACGAATTTCTTGGGTGTCCAATCACACTTGGTCAATAAAATTCTATTCTATTCTATTCTATTCTAATTTTAAGAGACTCCTCAGAAATGGTGATGTCCCAATTCTTCAACCACTGAAGCTTTGACTATTGATTTTTTTTCCGTACACGTCTGGGAGATGATGAAGAAATAGGAGATAAAGCAACTGTATTCTTACACAAGTATTTAACTACTCAGAAAGACTTTTGCAATAATGCCAGGTAAGAACTTTTGCAATAATTCCAGGTAAGAACAACTGAAAGAAAAAAATCTTACAACACATAGTTCTTCAGTCATATGGAGCCTATTATTAAATGTTATTTCGTATTTTAATTAATTTTCCTTTCAAGGATTTTAAGCAGGCTCCTAAATTCCTAATGCAATGTTCAAATTAATGAAATGTGAATTGTCATATCCTGAATTGTCATAACCTGATACCATAAGTTTATTACTAAGGCCCAGTTGGATATTTTTCCACCCTGTAAAAAGAGATGTCATTTTCTCAATTTTTTAATCTTAATTCTCCACGTGATTTTAGAATAGCATTCCAGCCATTAGAGTATAACATATAACATAATTTCAGTTGCACTTTTTCCACATCCTAATAGAACTACAGAATTGGAAGGGACCTTTGAGGTCTTCTAGTGTCCAACCTCCTGCTCAAGCAGGAAACCCTGTACTATTTCAGGCAAATGGGTAGTCTAATCCCTCTTTTTAAAACTTCCAATATTGGAGCATTCACAATTTCTAGAAAGAAGTTGTTCCACTGATTGATTGTTCTAAAAGTCAGGAAATTTCTCCTGACCTCTAGGTTGCTTCTTTCCTTGATCCTTTCTCATTCACAGCCTACTTCACAGTTCCATCAAGCACCATGTTTCTGAGCTCCCAACTGATGTAATTCCATACCCTTTAAGATCATAAATCTTTCCACTATCTTCCAAATGGCCCCTTTCCTGATGCTCACTTTTTATTCCTTGTATTGAACTAAGAAGAGATTCCCTATGAGTCAGAACAATTAATCAGTGGAACAACTTGTCTCCAGAAGTTGTGGATGTTCCATAACTAGGTTTTTAAAAGGAGATTGGACAACCATTTGTCTGAAATGGTATATACTATACTATAGGGTCTCCTCGGAGTCCTCGGAGAGGGGCAGCATATGAATCCAATAAAACTTAAACTCCTGTCCAATGGACAATGGGTTGGACTAGACGACCTCCAATGCCCCTCCCAACTCTGCTATTCTGTTATTAATCCAGTTTTGAATATTTTTATACAAGATTTATACTTCCCGCCCAGGCAATCATACTATATTCATTCTATCTTTTAATTCCTTTCCCTATATCCTATGCCAACATCCCCTTTTAATATTACTGTCATCACTCTTGTGAGGCCTTTGTAATACCTGCAGGTATCTGTTCATGTGAATGCTACCTATTTCTGCAATCAACGTTATTTCTTCATTGTGGTTTTGGGGCTGCACAACTACAGCTGAATCCTAACCACCTCAGTTTCACAAGATACCTGTATACCATATTTGGTATAGGATTATTGCTTTGTTCCCCTCTTTAATCCCACCCCCAATTCAACTGCGCTATATATAAGCATTTCAATGGCACCTCAAAAGTCAGAAGCTATTTCTGAAGGAAGTGGTAACTATCACTCAAGACAGGATTACAACTAGGTGAGTTAAAGATTACTTTTCAACTCAAGAGTCCCCAGTCTGTATGTATTTATTTATTCCCTCAGGAAACTGAAATTACCGTAATTCTATCACAGAGAAATTATGGGTAGTCCTCGATTTATGCTGTTCAGTGAAACATTTGTGGAGTGAACTTTGCCTCATTTAACAACATATCTTGCCACATTTGTTAAGTGAATCATTGCAGTTATTAATGTATTAAGATGGTTGTTAAATGAATCTGGTTTCCCTATTGACATCGCTTGTCAGACAGTCACAAATGGGGACACTGCACCCATCATAATATGAATCAGTTGCCAAGCATCCAAATTTTGAACACATGGCCACAAGGATGCTGCAATGGTGGTAAGTGTGAAAAATGGTCATGTCCCTTTATTCAGTGCTTTTGTAACTGGGAATGGTCACTAAACAAACTGTTGTAAATCAAGGACTGCCTGCACACCATCTTAATTCCAGATTATCTGTGGATGACCACAGAGAGGCATATAATCTCTCTTTGCAGTTATCTAGTAGTCATCTGGATTTTTACATCCCAAAGTGGTAATTTTAAACATGAAATATCCAAACACAAACATAATCGAATAGCATTTTTTAAAAAAATATGAGTGTAAGTATATCCAGGTTGTACACAGCACTTTCTCTATGCAATATGGCACCAATTAAATGGTTCAGAAAGTAATTTTTCCTTCACTTTCATATGCTTCATTTTCCCACACAATGATGTGTACATATTATTTAATTCATTTATTAATGCTTCCTGAAACCCTTGCTCCAAATAAAATATTTGGAGCAAGTTGCTATTTGGGAAGGAAATGACAAAAAAAATCTCAAATCTATTATCTGGGCTGGAAATTATGAGTTTTGCTTCCTTGATATATCTGCATAGTTCTGTAACAGTCTTAACTTTTACTTACTTGATAAATTTACAGTGGGAATTTAAAGGATATTGATTATCCCGTATGAAATCTGTAATTATACTCTTTCTGATATTCTGATTTTGATCTTCCATGTATTCCAAATTGTTGTAAATTGCATAAAATTGCAATTTGCATGGAGATGCCCTAAAAAGTCATAAGTAAAGTAAAGCTGCTCCCACAAAAAGGCAATAGCAATTCATTTGCATTCTGTTGCCCATCTGTCTTCCCTAAAAGTTCTAAATTCTTCAGGAATTGGATTTCATTTGATTCAGACTTTACTCTTACCTGGGGTGTTCTTGTGCTTTCTAGGTTTAGTTGTTTGGTTGCAAATCAATGTGGGTTTCCTGCCTTTTTATATATCTATATATATTTACAAGTTTTTCCTTTAAGTTTTAGCGGAGTTTATCCATACTTAGAAACCACACCCATACCAACCAAGGAGGGAAACACCCAATTCCATCCTTCCACTCAACCAGCCCTTACATTTACTGAATTTAAACAAGGAACAAGCCCCACGCTTCTTTGTACTGATGATGCAATCTAGTTGGGTAATGAAACATTTTTAAGAAGAATTCCACATTTCAGCTGCAGATAGGTTTTTTTTTACTTTTCTTTATCTTTATGTAAACGTTTGGCAAAATAAGACTAGGATTATCTAGGATAAGTTTAACAGAGTTGTTTCTTTGCATGATGAATATTTTACACAGAAAAAATATATAACAATGTGTGTAATGTCTCATTGCATTGTACAGTTCCTTGAAATGGATAGACCTACTCTCATTTTTATGCTGGTAGTTTATTAGTTTTCTTCCTCTTTCTCGCTTCCCCTTCCCTTTCTTGTCTTCCCTCTGCTTCTCTTCTGCAGATCCAGATTTTCCATCATGACCATCTTCAGATTGCTCCTCCAACTAGTTGTTCTTCTTGGAGTTCTCCTGGTGCACTCTGGAGAAGCTGCAACTTTCCGAGATTTTGCTAACAGCCACATTGATTTTCCCAAAACCGGAGCCAATAATCCGAATGCCTACTGTAACTTGATGATGCAGCGAAGGGGGCTCAATCGAGGGAGGTGCAAACCCAGCAACACTTTTATCAATGCCCCTCACAACCGTATAACAGCAGTTTGCCAAGGCTCTGGAAGACACTATCGAGGGAATTTGTTCGACAGCAGGCGGAGTTTCCCACTGACCCACTGTAGAAACGTAGGAAGATTCCCAAATTGCAATTACAGGGGGCGTATCATGAACCGGAGGGTCCGCCTGGCCTGTGTCCGCAGGTTGCCAGTTCACTTTGAGCGAATTTTGTAGCAGGTAGTGTACAACATGCCACCTGCAGAAGTCCAAAGAAGTGATTCTCATAGCCTCTGAGCGGTGCCTTGGTATTCTGCAATGAATCTCTTCATGTGCCTTCAATCTGCTTAGCAATAGTTCCCTTTTCCCCTCCCCCAGCATGGGAACAAGCAACTAGAGATGCCCATCTCAAATATTTCTTTCCCTTCTTCTCTCCTGGGATTTCCAGATGAATTACATGATAGTTTAAAAGTCTTCTTCATTTGGGCAAAAAAAAAAAAAAATTGCCCTGAAGTTTCTTGGAGATCTGTCAATAGCTATCCTCATTGCATGAGGGATATTAATTGTAAATCAGCCACACTTTAGCCTGTAAATCAATACAGAAAAATGTCTTTGGGGGGAGGGGAATCAGGCATGCATTCAGGCTTTCTATTAGGGCTGTATGATCAATCAGTTTTAGAGGGGGAAATGGTTTTCCACTTGAAACCCAAGTAGGACCTTCAAGCAGAGGCATGTTTTCCTGGGATCGAATTGTAGATGCTCTTGGAAGGTCTGAAAACATCTTCTCCTTCTACTACTACCATCACCACATAATTTTGTATTTCCTTTCTCTTGGTAGCTCTGAGAGTTTCTAGGATTTAAAAGGCTTAATTCTTGAGGATCTGCAATCTTTACAAATATTGCATAGTGTGGGGAGTCCAAATGGTCTAATCCAATCTGCTGAAGACTTGGAGATGACAGTGAACAGAAAAAGGACATTGCAACTACCTTTGGATAAAGATTTCCTGCTTTTATTAAGTTTACCCCATTGTGGTATGCTTGCAAAATGTTTATTCGGGATGAGGGGTGTCTATTGTATTCTGTACTTCAATGTAATATCTTCTTCCATTAATTCTTTGGTATCAACCAAAGATTGATGTGGTGTATAATGTAAACACAGAGATTATTATTTTGTACATGTCACTTGTTCCTACCCTAAAGAGGTGTGCTTCAGCTTAAACTATGCCTGCTAATTTCTCTGAATAAACTAGATGATTTGCAAAATCATCAAATTGCAAAATATGAGTGTTTGGTGGTCTCTCTATAATTTGTACTTTCCAATGCAGCCAGTTCTGAATCAAGTGATTATTTTTCATTACACTCTGAGAAAAATCATGTTTGGTTATGATTCCTAGGGACCTTCAATATTACCAGTCAGTCAACTACTATGGCAGGTTGGATATGTGCAGAAGCAAAGGTATTTTGGACTAGAATACAGACAGGGATTGAGAGAATGGTAGAACAGAAGTTAGAACTGAAACCTGAGGCCATTTTGTTAGGTATTTGGCCAAATAATTTGAGTAAAGAAGATACATATTAGATTGTACATGTAGTAGCTCTTTGAAGAGGGGGTGGCATACAAATCTAATAAATAAATAAATAAATAAATAAATAAATAAATAAATAAATAAATAAACACACAAACACACAAACACACAAACACACAAACACACAAACACACAAACACACAAACACACAAACACACAAACACACAAACACACAAACACACAAACACACAAACACACAAACACACAAACAGCAGCGAGGATTATATTTGCACAAAAAATGGAAGGTAAAAAAAAAATGTACTATGCCAACATGAACAGAATTACAATGAAACTAGTGACCTTCAAGAAATGACTGGACTAGTGTGATGCAGGGTTTTCAGCACCAGCAGGAGGTTTGACTAGATGACTTGAAATGTCCCTTCCAACTCTAATCGTCGTCATCATCATCATCATCTTCTTCAACTCCCTCTCCCACCCTGAGGGACCCTTTGGTTTGTTTGGGTATTTTTTTTGTGGAATTGTTTAATTAGTTTATCATCTTTTACACCCCAACTTTTAATCCAGGTTGCCTCAGACAAAAAGTATCCCTTCCAATGAATTAAATATTGTAATTGGCCTCTGAATATATAACAGTCGATTTTTTCCCCACTTCATAGTGTGTTTCCCCCTATATTATCAAAGGGGGAGGTGGTCATTTGGTGTGGGGCCTTATGTTGGGGGCACTGGTTTAAGCAAGCTTGCAATGAAATATGGGGTAGATTTTCCCCAGAATTCTGGGTAATGCAAGTTGCACACTAACTGGGTTTATGCAACAATCACCACGTAGGATCAGGTAAACCAAAAGACCCCACCTCCAACACCCCACCCCAAAACCCACACTCATAGTCAGAATCCCTCAAATGGGGAAATGTAAGTCAATCAAAGTTTCACACCTGTAAAAGTCAAGTAATCACAAGTTTAAGCCCAAAGTAATATGTGAAGTCAAAGGTTGGCCTGACACAGTTTGGTAGTGAAAAAAGAACGGGGTGGGGGGAGTGATATGTGTGTGTGTGTGTGTGTGTGTGTGTGTGTGTGTGTTAAATGTTTTTAGCTGGAATTTTAAAATTAAGGGAGACTAGGATGGTCCCATTTCGGCCTTGTTCTGGCCTCATCAGCTAGCCACACCCTTTCGTTTTACTGGGATTCGATTTGGTGAACTCTGCCTTGTAAAGCAGAGAACTAGCAGTGTGAGCTATCAGATCAGAACCCTACCAGCTCTGTACCAGGGAGGGGCTATATGTTTTTCTTATGTCGGATCACCCTGGTATATTTAAGGAACGTCACAGCTCCTTTTTGCCTCTAGGCCCAACCCAGGACCACTTCAAGGCTGATGAGGCCAGAACAAGGCCGAAATGGGACCATCCTAGTCTCCCTTAATTTTAAAAATCCAGCTAAAAACATTTAACACATACAGAATATAGTTGTCGGCTATAAATATATTAACTGCCTTGAAGTGGTCCTGGGTTGGGCCTAGAGGCAAAAAGGAGCTGTGACGTTCCTTAAATATACCAGGGTGATCCGACATAAGAAAATATATATATATATATATATATATATATATATATATATATATATATATATATATATATATATATTTATGTCATGCAGCATACGCAGAATCCAAAATAAACTGAACACAGGAAGAAATTAGAAATCCCTGCATCAGATTGGTCCTCATGATTGCACTTGTGGGTGTGGGAATGGGAGATGAGCTTTTGACCTGGATGTAATCCTAAGGGGCCTTAAATTGGTATGAATGCAAATTGGCTTTGTTAATAAATCAGACTCTGCGCTAAAAAGCATAGACATGGAAGTTGATTTATTTTCTCAGATGCTATTTGGTTCGCTGACACTGGGCTCCTTTCACTGTTGCCTGGAGTAAAAAAACCTTTTGCCACTGGCTGGACTCATTTTGCTGTTGTTAGAAGTTGGAAGCTTTGGATGGTTTAGCTGGGAGTCAGTTAGAAGGTTTGGGATAGCTCAGCTGGGAGTCAGCAGATTTGAAAGTTACTAGAGGCTTCGGGATGGCTCAGCTGGGGATTGGGCAATGCAGAGTAAAAAGGGTAAAAAGGCTCCTTTCACTGTTGCTAAAAGTTAGAAAGTTTGGATGGCTAGAAGTCAGGTGAATTAAAAGTCAAAAGAGGCTATGGGATGGCTCAGCTGGGGATCCGGCGATTATGGAGTCCTTCTGTTACCGGCTGAGTTCCTACCTAATTCGGGATGGCTCAGCTGGGGATTGGGCAGGCTGGGCTCGGCACGGTTGGTATAGTGGTGCTATTTCTAGCAGCTTTGGTATGGCTCCACTGTGGTTTTAGGATTTGGATGGCTTGGTAGGGGGTGCTGCCACCGCTTCGGGTAGATCAGCTGGGGACCAGACAGGCTGGGCTGGATCAGGATGATGGCGCACGGGCAGATCGCTAGGGTTGATTTGCTAGGGCTGGTGGTCCTGGGGTGTGCTGGGGTTGATTGGGGTTCTCTGGGGTTCTGTGGGAAGTAGGGATCAATAACTTAAGGTCGGTTGATCCTCCAAAGTCCTGTTGCTTTTGGCTTTCATGCAGGATCTTTATGGAGGTGGTTGATGGCTTTGAAGATAATTTTCTGTCTTGCCTTTGTCCGTAGGTTTTGGTTGCCTCGTGGCTGAGATTCCTCATGGTTGGATGCTTTCTGTTTGTTGGTTGGTTCTGGATATTATTGAATCAGTTAAATGGTACTTTAAGTCTGTCTAACTAATTGAATGGTAACTCTGGTAACTCTAACACTGGGATTCCAATGTTTTTAATGTTTTTCTTCAAACTTGGATTCCCATTCTCTGTCTAAACATCTGCCTAAATCATCATCTTGGATCAACTTTTAGACAATGTATACTTAAAGTTTCGCATTCATAACATTACTGTAGGCTGAGAAAAAAAATGTGATGCATTACTTTCTGGGTGAATCTCATGTATGCTACTTCTGTAAAAGGCAGCAACTTCACACAGTGGTCCTGTTGGAAATCCACCTAGCATCGGAGGCACCGTTCCCTGTAGGCTGCGCACGTGAGCGCGCGCGCACCCCAAAATACCACCCCGCACACCATTTTCCATGGGCGCGCAGTCCCCATCCCCCTGCCAGCCCACGGTGGGGCAGGGGCAGGGAGGCGCCGGCAGTAGAAGGTGCTGTCCCCGCCCGCCCGATCCGCTCCCTCTCCTTCTCTTCCGCCGAAAGAAACGCGCAGAAGCTGCCTGCTTGAGCCTCGCGTTGCTCCACCCCGCTTCCCCCACCCACCCAGGAAAGAGTTGCAAGAAAGCAGCGTGTTTAAAAGGCGCGCTGCTTTCACGGAAAGCAAACCCGGCTTTCCTGGCCGGCACAGGGCTTTCCTGCCGCTCCCCCCCGAAAACACAACGGAGGTCCAGGATGACAGGCGAAGCAGGGTGGAGCAATGCGAGGCTCAAGCAGGCAGCAGTTTTAAATGGCTTTTCCCACCTTTTTATACTTCCCAGTCTAGTCCCACTCCAGCCTAATGTGTGAGTGGTCTGTGCTTAAACACAATCAGCCAATAAAATTGTCCCTTACAGCTAGTAATATCTGCCCCTCCTCCTTGAATTCAAAAAATACAAATTGTAAAAGAGCACTAGTTTTCTCTCCTCTTTCTCTGTGTTCTGAAAGTGCAATTTAAAATGGCTTTTCCCATCTTTTTATACTTCCCAGTGAGGAAGCTAGCCTGAGATATACATTCATATTTAGTGCTAGCCCAAATTCTGCATTTCTTAAGCCTTGACCTATGCCCCACATATATAGTTATGTTTGACATTTAGAGTACAAAAGTACATTTTGTGTTTATCATCTATGCCTTGCATCTGGTAGAACATAGCTGTGCTACAGGAAAAGGACATGGCTTTGATGGTGCAGACATAGGGCACATAGCTCTATGTATGAACCCACATACTAACAGCAAGTTCCTTTTTTGTTGTACATTCTGCACCTTCTATATTGTATAACCCCTTTTGTAAACTTTCTGTTATAAGGAAACGTTGACAACTAGTATCTGATTGGCTGATGTTGTGTGTTTTTTGTACTCCTTTGGAATTGTATAAAGAGCCCTGAAAAACAATCCACGTTGTTTAGACATTGCTTTTATATCTTCTGAACCTGAAGTTACTCAAATAAACCTGAGTTATGCAATCTCCTTGTGGTCTCCATTCCCTTGACTGGCAACTGAGTTTTGCTGCAACATTTCTGGTGGCCCGTACAGGAAATCAAGGGGCCCTGACGCCCTCTGGATGTCCACCGTGGTGTCAGTTGCCCTGTGATGTGAGAGAGGAATCGTACAGGCGCCATCGGACATTTTATCCGAAGATCTTCCCACTGACACGGGGGCGGCGACACCACCGGTTTGTATTCCAAGAACCATTGAGTGGGAGATCAAAGACCAGGACATCTGTTCACCGGCTGGAAGAGTAACCGTGTCTCCAAGATAAAAGGCAAGTCCTCAACTATGTGCACTTTTTAGAGACTGGTGCGAGTCTATCTCTCCCTATGTCAAGGGACAGAGGCAAGGACTGATCACCCTCGTTTTGGGCCGTTCTTCGTTAAAGGGCTCGTAAGGTGGGAGGCCTATGTTTTTAGAGAAAAAGTTGTGTGTGTGTGTGTGTGATTGCCTACCGCGGTTCCCACAGGTGACTGTGAGTTCCAGGACCTTGGGCCGGTAGAGATTGTGCGAAGTTAATAAAAATCCTTTTGTGTCTCAAGGGAAGGACCCCTTACCTCCCTTGTATACTCCCTCCCCTTTTCTGTCTGGTGCCCCGGGTGGAAGGTGGGAGGGAAACCAAGTGTGCCCAAACCTCCCCCATTGAGTGTGTAATGAAACATTTCAACCAGGTTTATAATAACCAAAGTTGAGAATATGGTATAAAGTGGAGACGTCACATTCTGACCAACCTTTGTACGTCAGAATGGCCCTCCTTCAACTTGGGATGGCCCGATATAGGAACCTTTGATATTCCCACTATATTGTCAGTTCATAGACTTGTATTTGAAATTGGCTCAAAACCCACCTCTATGGGTCACCAAATGTAGGACCCAACAATGTAAAGTCCTGGCTGTGGTCCCCATTCCTTCAGGGGCCACGCTCAGGAGAAGGACCCCTAAGGGGGGGGAGAATACTCGTCCCCTCCCTGGCAGCCCCAAGAAGTGCACATTGTTCCGTCTCCCTCGCCAATGGGGTCGAAAGATTCAGTCGATCCCTCGAGGGAGATAGGAAAATGTAAAACCCCCGTATTGTCCAGTTGCCTGGAGGAAGTGCCCCAGCCTCCGCCATACATCCTTTTGCCCTGTGGCCAGGCCCGGGCACAGTCATCCATGAAACTGGATGAGGCAGTAGGATCCAGTCCTTCACAACAACTCCTATATTAAGAGGTTGAGGATGAGAAAGAAGTTATAAAGGTTTTTGATGGCTTTATTTGGCAGTTGAAGGGAATTCCGTATTGATGAATTCCAAGATTAGTGTATAGATGTGGGTATGAAAGAGGTTTCTTCTATGTATAGTAGTTTGTGTGTTTCACATATGATGAACTGGGGTCCAATACTGAGGAAAATAACTACCAATTTTCATGTTTTCTGATAGATGAATTTATCTACTAATTACCTATTGAGTTACTTTTAGAAACTTCATCATTACAGTAAAAGCACATACTATACCTCTAAAAGAACCCAATAACTTTGAAAGGAATTTGAATGAAACATTTTGGCACAAATATATTTAAATGATACATAGGAGGAATTTGTTTGTTTTTTTAACAATTACCTTTTCTTTTGTTGGAAGGAATAGTCTCTTGTTGTATACCCATAAGAAAATTGCTAGCTGGGATATTTTGAAGGATATCTTGAGGTTCCAGATGAGGGAATTTTTTTTTTTTAAAAAAAACCCTTTGATTATGAATTTTGAATTGAACACCTATCGGATAAATGAAATGAAGTACTGGTAGGGAGTTTTTTGGTGTTGTGAAATGGAAATGTTTAATTGCTGCTGTGACAATTGTTGCTAAATTTTACAATGCTCATAAGGAAGCTAAACATTTTAGGAAAAATTTTCACAATTGAGTAGAATTCAATGATAAACACTTGCTTTCTGGATTAAATCTGTGGCATCATTGAATACAGCTGAGAGTCTCATGTAAATTTAGATAAACCAGTTCTGTGAAAATACATATTTGCACCGTATGGTGATGTATTTCAGGATTTGGCTCTGTTTTAAGGGAAGAGATTTAATAAGCAGTGGTAGTATAATAATTTGTGTGATAAGCAGAGGTTTTTAAAAGATGTCTAAAAATAAAGCTGAATGATCAGTGTGATTGATTATAAGAAAGGCCTGTATAAGATATGGATTATTGAGGAAAGATTAGGTGCTGCAAAAGAGGCAGTAGGGAAGAAGAAGGACAACTAATAATTTAACTTAGTGTGAGAAATATGATTGTGTGTTGGACATGTGCATGAAAGAATGCATAATTGTTTTCCATTCATTGTAAAAGAACGTTTGTTTTTGATTGAGTGTGAATGAGTGTATATACTAAAACATGGATATTGGAATAATATAAATAAGGGAATACAGTGGTTGGGATGAATAACCTGATACTGTTGATAACAAAGGTGAACCTGGTAATATTGGATTCCCAGGACCAAAGGGTCTTTCATGGTGAACCTGGAAAATCTGGAGAGACCATGCCTTGGTATGGAAAAATTATATGTATATTAATAATGTATATTAATAATAATATAGGTACACGTTTTATGGTCTATTTAGTAGAACAGGGAACTGAAAAGGATTCCCTTCTGTCTGAGTATATTTGGCAAAGGCTGGGGAGAAAATTGAATCCCAGAAGCAGCATAAAGTTATAACAACCTTGAAATGTTTACCTTTAGCATTTGTATGTGTATAAATGATTGTGCAATGTATATTAAAGTGAGTTATACTAGAACGAGATGCAATAAGATACTAAATTGTTTCTGAAGCAAATACAAAAACTTGTCCCAGTTTTTTTCTCGTTTAAGGTCTGACGGGCTGGTGGCTTATTTACAAGTGCATAATTTTAAGAGTGGTGACTGATTCCTGAGTAAAAACTTAAAAGAATACAAACGGAAGCTTATTTGGGAACGTCCATTGCAAATACTGATAATGATTGAGATGACTGTGCACGCCATGGACACACATGAAGGGTCTGATGCATGAAGGAATGGATTTTGCCAATTCATCAGTATCTCCCGAAAGCAGAGTGAGAGAAGGAGGACGGAAAAACCTTTTACTGGTTTTAAAATAAATGGAACTTTGGAGGCTGAATTTGTGAATCTGGGTAGGAATTATTTACTTTGCCATTGTCATTCTCATAGAGAAGAGGATATATCTGAATAGGTCACACTTATGTTGTGAAAATTTGTCCCTTACAGCCAGCAATATCTGCTCCTCCTCCTTGAATTCAAAAAAATACAAACTGTAAAAGAGCACTAGTTTTCTCTCCTCTTTCTCTGTGTTCTGAAAGTGCAATTTAAAATGGCTTTTCCCACCTTTTTATACTTCCCAGTCTAGTCCCACTCCAGCCTAATGTGTGAGTGGTCTGTGCTTAAACACAATCAGCCAATAAAATTGTCCCTTACAGCCAGTAATATCTGCCCCTCCTCCTTGAATTCAAAAAATGCAAACTGTAAAAGAGCACTAGTTTTCTCTCCTCTTTCTCTGTGTTCGGAAGGTACTAAAATTCTCGAATAGAACACATGAAATTGAACAACCCATCGGGAGAGTCCGATCCACGTAGTAACCTCCCTCGAAATGGAAGCCCAGGAGGTCGAAATCATCGGGGTGTATGGGCAAGAGCCTAAAAGCCGACTTAATCTCGCTGACACAGCATATGGGTTTAAAATAGGGTCACTTTATTAAATTAACATAAATTTAAATAACGTAAATTTAAATACGTAAATCTAAATATTCAAATTTGACTATAAACAAAGGACCTGCAGAGGCCAAAAACTAATGGGGTGGAAATTCCTGCCAAAATCTTCCTGGGCAACATTGGGCAAAAACTCCTTGCTGAACCAGGTGAATGTATCCACCTTCACCTGGATCCAAGCCACGCCCATTGGCGTGTGGGAGGAGCTCACCCTCCAATCCCTGAGGGAAATTGGATCCGGTGAGTCCCATGAGCATCCTCTCTGCAATCCCTGATGTTGTTCTAACCTCTAGTTCCTGGAGAGAGGCGGCCCATCACCTTTTAAAAAGATGCCAGAAGAAGCATGTGCGGTTGCTCCTACTGCCCATTTCTGCCCCTAACCTGCCACGGAGGGGGGTCAGATCTCAATCTTGGCCCCCCGACTCCCCCCAGACCTACTGTCTAAGTCCTGGAGGAACTTCTGCAGGTCCAACAGAAAAGTGGCATTCCCCTCATCTAAGAGGGGAATGCCATCGGCTCGGTAGAGCCAGGGCGTTGAAAACTTTATCAGGGGATGTTTACTACTAAACCCCCCTGGCCCCCTTACCACCTTACCAACAGCCTGGTTGCCATAACCTGGCCTCGTTGGCACCTTAGGTGATAAGCATTCAGCCAGACAAGTCTGGGCAGAACCCGGACCACGCGATACGCGTGTCCGGAGGAGCAGAAGCGATGGCCCAGATGTCGTCGGGGGCTTGACAGCACACTGCCACACCCTGCAAAACTCCAAGGTCATTGCCTCCAAGGTGGATACCAGCAACTTGCGGGCTCTCTCGGAATGGCACTGGCCAAACAACCAGAGGGAGGAGCCCCTCTGAACAAAGACCCCTGCAGATGACCAGACAAATGAGTCCACAGGCCCAGGGTCGGCTGCAATCCAGAAAACAACCTCGCAGCATACCTTCTGGCCCAAAAAACGAAACTGTGGCCACAGCCACACGGCAGGTCTGAAAGCAGAACTGGCTGAAAGACAAAACAGAAGTTAAACACAGCCGAAAAGGTGGGACCCTAATGAGAGGCCCTAACAGAAGATTAGAAGGTGGATGACCTACAGCACCCCAAGGCCAGATCCCTCATCCGCAAAACAAGTGCCGCAGCCGCGGGGTGGCACACATCCAAAGGAATGTGGGCCAAACCTCGACGGGTCAGAGCCTACTAAACGAATGCTCTAATGTGATCGTCCAAAACTGCTTCTTGGTTAGAGGGGTTCCGGTGGTGGAAAAATTCTGTGGGCTTCCCGTGGAAGCGCAGAAAGCCATAAACGCTGATTCCGGGCACTACTTTTATCACAACTGGCACAAGGTAGCTCTTGCTACCCGGCCCAGCTGGTCGTTTTTGGACCAGTGCAGGCAGAGTGAGGCTGTTTCCCTATAGGCTGTGGTCAACAACTCACCTATCCAAAAGGCTCCGATAGAGAGCGCCATGGCTGTCGTGGGGAACAGGCCGGCTTCGTGTGTGAAGTGCACAATCTGACCCATGCTTCGCTTAGGGTGGACAGCTGTGGGATGTAGAAAGGTCATGAGGCATCAACCACTGGGCAGTCCCATTCCCGGGACCATCCTTCCAACATACTTCTGCGCTAAAGTCATTGCCGGTTTTGGTAGCGCCACAAGCCTTGGTGATACCATAAGGCCCGATAGCCTACCCCTGATGGTCATAATTGCTAATCCCGGTGAGAAAAAGCACGCAGGCTGCCATAACTGGTCAACGGGTATGGGCCAGGATGCCTGTAACCCTGATACTGGAACTCATAAATCATCACCTGCTCTTTGGTAAGCAGCCCGGGTACTTGGGGCTAAGACAGCCCAAATGGCCCAATCTACTTCCCGTCTCCAGGGCTCAGTATTCCGGCCAGGCTCCAGTACCACCGGGGCATGTTGTCATGGGCTCCGTACCCTGGGCGCCACGCCCGGGGTTGGCAGGCCATGGCTGTAAACCCCTGAAGTCGCCTGAAATATACCTTCTTAAGGCGAGCCCCTCCTTCCATTTAAGTCGTGTCCTGCTAATTCGTCGGCAGGCAGTCTGCAAGACCACGTGGTGGTGTCTAACTCTATCCCCTTGGCTGATCTTGGAGGATGGTCCCTCTATCTTCACGGGAGGTAGGGGAAACCCCAAAAGGGAAATAACGTGTCAACTGCCATCATCAACTCCTGGCATCGGGGGGCACCGACCAGACCCACCCCATTAGTCAGCCAAATAGGATGACTGACTTGGATTCCGTTCGTCCCCTGCACACCCAGTTAAAGAAGGCACTGAGGTTCTCAAGAGAGCACAGGAATCAAATCTTCCAGGAGGAGATCCGAAACACATAGTAGTCCCCTCAAACTGGGGGCCCGAGAGATAGAAGTCTTCCAGGTGTATGGGCAGGAGCCTAAAGGTTGACTTAATGTCGCTCTTGCCCGTCAATGCCCCTATGCCACAATAATAATAATAATAATAATAATTTATTAGATTTGTATGCCGCCCCTCTCCGAAGACTCGGGGCGGCTCACAACAAGCGATAAAACAATATTGTACAGGCACAAATCTAATATTAAGAAAAAACTTTAAAACCAAACAGCACATACATACCAAACATAAATTATAATAAGCTTGGGGGAAAGGTGTCTCAAATCCCCCATGCCTGGCGGTATAGATGGGTCTTAAGTAGTTTACGGAAGACGAGGAGGGTGGGAGCAGTTCTAATCTCCGGGGGGAGTTGATTCCAGAGGGCCGGGGCCGCCACAGAGAAGGCTCTTCCCCTGGGGCCCGCCAGACGACATTGTTTAGTCGACGGGACCCGGAGAAGGCCAACTCTGTGGGACCTTATCGGCCGCTGGGATTCGTGCGGTAGTAGGCGGTTCCGGAGGTATTCTGGTCCAATGCCATGTAGGGCTTTAAAGGTCATAACCAACACTTTGAATTGTGACCGGAAACTGATCGGCAGCCAATGAAAGCCACGGAGTGTTGTAGAAACATGGGCGAATCTAGGAAGCCCCACGATAGCTCTCGCGGCTGCGTTCTGCACGATCTGAAGTTTCCAAACACTTTTCAAAGGTAGCCCCATGTAGAGAGCGTTGCAGTAATCGAACCTCGAGGTGATAAGGGCCTGAGTGACTGTGAGCAATGACTCCCTGTCCAAATAGGGCCGCAACTGGTGCACCAGGCGAACCTGGGCAAACGCCCTCCTCGCCACAGCCGAAAGATGATGTTCCAATGTCAGCTGTGGGTCGAGGAGGACGCCCAAGTTGCGCACCCTCTCTGAGGGGGTCAGTAGTTCCCCCCCAGGGTAATGGACAGACAGATGGAATTGTCCTTGGGAGGCAACACCCACAGCCACTCCGTCTTGTCTGGATTGAGTTTGAGTTTGTTGACACCCATCCAGGCCCCAACAGCCTCCAGGCACCGGCACATCACTTCCACTGCTTCGCTGACTGGACATGGGGTGGAGATGTACAACTGGGTATCATCCGCATATTGATGATACCTCACCCCATGCCCTTGGATGAGCACAAGCCCGTCCCGTGGATACGGCCGTGTCAACAGGCGCTACTGTACAGAAAAAGGTCCTCGGTGTTGGAGTCGGTACCCGACACAACCGGGGCAAAGGCAGATGGGGAATCAAGGGATACGCCTTGGGCTTTTAAGGCACTACCCCGAGGGGATACTCTCACTTGGGGGGAAGGGAAGGGGCCTAGGACCCTGCCCTCATCGGCTTCCCTTTGATTTTAATCCAAAGTGTTCTTCCCTTCCAAGAACCATTTAAAGTTCTGTGAAAGGAAGGGCTCGCTGGGGCCCTGATAGGGGATTCTAAAAACCCTCACAAAAAACCTCAGAGGATGGCGTCCACGCAGTCACATGGTGATATCCACAGAGGAGGCTGGCCAGCTGGTCAAGCCTGACCGAACTGGGGCCATTTTGCCAGAGCTGTGGCTGATATGCTTCTATCAGGTTCTATTCCCTACTGGGTGGGGCAGGCATGCAGGCATGAGTGCTGCCCCATTTGCCACAAGGTGGCGGTATTTACAAGAAGAGCGTGTACAGGACTTTCGGCACAAATTCAAAACCAGCCTGGGTGGGTCGACCACCCCGCCATGCACCATGCTTTCCATTAGGTGACCGCTATCAGTGCACTGCTGTGACCGGACTCCTGGATGGCATAAAACCCACAAATCGGGTGCTTCTCTGTCCCCTGACAGGAGTCATCAATGCCACACCCGCCCTGGAGGATTCATTGCATTTCTGCCACATGTGCCTGTCACCTCGAAATGGGCCATGGCAACCAAATTGATGTATTTGACCAGGGCACACCCTGCCTGATTCCTTCCAGATACAAGGACGCATACATAAAAGGCATAAAGCCAGAACTAAAACCTTGCACCACCTTACTGGTTTGGCTCAGACCGCCCGATCCTCCTTGTCCCTCTCATATTTGGGGACCTCCCTGTTAATCAGGGCAGAGAGGTAACTGTACTCCCCCCGAGAAATTTGGTCCCAAATAGAGGGATGCCAATAATACACCAGGGGGGGTAGATGTGAGCCCCCCAAATTAAGGGAGTCTAGGCTAGGTCAGTTTTGGCCCTCACCGGGACTTAAACTTGTGATCTTTGCTTTGTAAGGCAGAGAATTATCCTCTAGGCGTTCGCTTCCCAAACCCCACCTAACACCCCCCAAGAGGCAGTAGGCCAGTAAGGCCTAGCGCCTCAAATCTAGGCCTCCCACAAGTCAGAGGCCCAAGGCCTCTGACCCAGCAATACCTGAGCGAAGCCTCGATAGGCCTTGCCATGTGCTCCCAGTCTTTAGTGAACAGAACGACGTCTGTTCGCTTCGGGATCTCCAGGAGGCAAGGAGGAGGTCCTGCTCAGGCCGCCCTTAAATAGGGCGATCCAGGACCTCCCCCCAAGCCCAGCATGCAGCGCACTGTCCTGGCGTTCTTCCAAAAGCCGAACTTCCGGTTTCGCCGGAAACCGGAAGTTTGGAGCTCTGCAAAGCTCAGAGCAGCGTCGCCCTGCTCCGGGGCAATTTCGGCCGGCGGTTTAAGCCGCCGGCCGTGCATTTATTTGAGTTCTGGAGATTAGGGTAGTATTTGCAATTTTGATTTATCAATCCAAGAATCTACCCTATCCATATTCTTAGGGCGTTATGCAAAAATGATTCCTTGGGGTGGTTCCATTTAGTTTTACTCAAGTTGTAAATTACATGTTTAGTAAATAAGTAAAATAGCACTACTAGCCACAATCTGTTACTTGGCGAATCTGTTACAACTCGAAACAAGAATTGATCCCATTTTTTTAAATATACTTTATTTATAAATATGAGAAAAAAGGGATAGGGAAGTGGGGGTGGGGGTGGGAAGGAATGAACAGAAAAATAGGAGGGAAGGATGAAAAAGGTGGGGGATGGGGAAGGGAAATACAAAATCAAGGGGTTGAGGTAAGTGATAAGATTGTACATTATAGGTTGTGAATCATAATACATATAGTTCTTAATATCATTATTGTATTTCTTAAACATTGTAAATAAACAGTAACTAAACAATATCCTTAACATTATCCAAAAAAAATTCTTAAATTTCAATAATAAATGTTACATCTCGTATCTATATATATATATTAGGTAATAACAAATAAATGAGAATATTTTCTAAATGTAAAAAGTAAAAAGAGAAAGGTACCAGATTTGTAGGAAGGAAGATAGGTAAAAGGGGGAAAGAGGGAGAACAGGAAAAGGAGAAAAGGAAAAATATGAAAAAGAAGAAAAGAATCTGTGTGTAACGCAGACGTTTTCATGCACGACATTAGGTGGGAAGATAGTGGGAGGAGTATATGTATAGTATAGTAAATGTATTTTTGTATATAAAAGAAAAAGAAAGTATAGTAATTGTAATCGTTGTTAGTAAGTATTAGTATTGATGAGTTGTATGATATATATTCTATTAATTCAAAAACGGATAAAAAGAGATATGGTATAAAAGTTTTTTTTCCAAATTTTATTGCAAAGTAATAAGTTTTTGGAGTTAACTTTTTAAGTTAATTTAGGTTGATTGGAACGTTCAAAAGTAAGACAAGGTTAATGATTTCATAATTTAATAGTTTCATAGTATAAGTGTTTGATATTTTTTTGCTGAAACCCATTTGTACCAATTTTCCCATATTTCATAGTATTCTGAGTCTTTTTTATTTTGTGTTTCCATTGCTGTTATTGACATTTCCGCACATTCTATAATTTTCGTGATCACTATCAGTAACGGAGGTGTTTGGTCTCGTTTCCAAAAAAGGGCAAATGAGATCCTTGCTGCTGTCAGGATTTGCAAAATGAGATATATTTGTGCTTTTTTTGAGATTTTGCCTAAATATACCAAGGAGGTAAAGTTCGGGTTTGAGTGGTAGATTGATTGACATGACTTGGTCTATTAGGTTTTTAATAGTTATCCAATATTTTTTCGCGTGTATGCAGGTCCACCATGTATGGTAATATGTTCCAGGTTTTGTTTTACATTTCCAACAATTGGGTGAAAAATTAGGGAACATTTTAGATATTCTTGCTGGGGGCCAATGCCATCGATAGAACATTTTTATTTGGTTTTCTTTATAGGATATTGCTGTAGTCATCTTATAATTTACTGTCCAAGTTTTCTCCCATTCAATTAAATTGATCGTATAACCAAAGTTTTGAGCCCAGGCTATCATACACCCCTTCACTTGTTCTTCACAATTTTCTTGTGTTAGTAAGTAATTATATAATTTGGAAATCATTTTTGTTGGGGGACCGAAAAGGATTATGTCTATCGCGTTGTCGTTTTGGAATCCGAATTGTTTTTTATGTTCTTTGTATTTTGATTTAATTTGTAAGTAAAGGCGATTTGCCTTTGCAGAAACCATGTTGATTTTCTTTCAGCAATGTCTGGTTTTCTATGTGCTCAGTAATTTTATCTTTAATAATGGTTTCCATCACTTTGCCTGGAACTGAGGTTAAAAAGGCTGGTCTAGAATTTCCTGGATCACCTCTGAATCCTTTCTTGAAGATCGAGGTTACATTTGCCTCCATCCAATCCTCAGGTACAGTGCCTGATCTTACAGAAATTTTATATATTTTAGCTAGAAGTTCAGCAATTTCACACTTGAGTTCCTTGAGAACTCTAGGGTAGATGCTAGCTGGACCGGGCAATTTGTTGACATTTAGTTTAGAAAGACATGCAAGAACATCTTCCTTGTTTATCTCTATCTGGTTTAATTCTTCTAATTCCCTCCCTTAGAAAACTAATTCAGTGGCAGGCAAATGCTCTCTACCCTCCTCAGTGAAAATGGAGGCAAAGAAGTCATTTAGTCTCTCCGTAATTTTTCTGAAAACTAAAGACCCTTATATATCTTCATTATTATTAAATTCTAAGAGAAAAAACACATATACACCAATACATTTCAAACCTTTTTCTTCTCTCTTTTAGTAATATAATATATATAATAATAATAAAAATAAACAATAACAAAATGAAAAAAGATCATCAATATATGTTATAAACATCATTAATATTTACCAGTATACTCATCAGACTCTTTAATAAATTTCATTTTAATACTCATACATGTACATATTTAATAAATTTTACCAAACTTAATACCACTCTAACATTAAACAAAAATTCAAAGCTATTTCTAAAAAGAAATTGTTATCAAAAAATCATCAAAAACCAACTACTCCTTTTCAAACTGCTGATCCTCTTTGATTAAAATCAATATCTTTTTTTCTCATCTTTTTGTGCCACCTTTTTATTTGATTTTTCTTTTTCTTCTTTCTCCTCATTAAATAATCAATCTTTACCGATCTCAAACTTACATTTATTCTCTTTTTAATTTCAATCTCAATTTTAATTTCTTCCTTAATCTGCCAACCCCTGTGCCTCTGCTCACATTTTCTCCATTTCTTATTAATGCTAGCATCAATGTACTCCTAATATTTCTTTTATTATTTTACCCCCATTGATTTCCTTTTCAGTACCACCAGTTAAAACTAAGCAATCTGTATAAATCATAATGTGTTCTTTGATCAGTCCAATCTCAATCTTAACATTTCCTTCTTCATAGCTTCCTGGAATTTTTACCATCTGTTGATCATATTCTGCAACATTTTCTTCCATTCTATATTTAGCCACTTTGTTGCCATCATTATAACTGTTTCCTTTAAGGCCACAGCTTCTTGTAGTTTTCAATTAGCACCCAAAGTGGATTCAATATAATCATTTAAATTGAAATTAAAGTCATTAATAATTCCACAAATATCATTGTATAAATCCCTTATTTGCTGCATTTTTCATTCAATATCAACAGTAGTAACCTCCTGTTTTTTTAGCTATCTAAAGAGCCTAACACATCAGCAGTGTCCATTCATCTACAGTGATCACCTTATTTTCTTTTGTGTAACATAAGTGCCCCCACCACCTTTTTCCAAAGTTCATTCAGAGTTTACTTCCATCAACAAATCTTCCACCAGCTGATGGCTCTTAAACACTTTATATTTATTATAAGTCCAAAAGGTTTCAAACATTTCAGGCTCTTTTTAAATCCAAGTGATAAATTCAAAAGAAAAACAAAACACTCCAGCTTTCATGGATTTTAGCTGTAGCTTTCAAAGTTATTTCAATAAGAATTAAACACTTCCTTCAATAAGAATTAGCCACTTCTCACTCCAGCTTCTTTTTGTCTTTACTCCACAGTTCCAAAGTTATAGTTCAATTTTTTTTCTTGCACGATAGGATAGCTCAATGTGTATCAAACACGCCTTTTATCTTCTTCTTCCAGCTCCAAAAATGGACTTTTCTTTTCTTTCCTGACGACTTGCAACTTTATAGTTCCATGTTTCTGCAACGCAGTGACTGTGGCTAGGGGCGTCTAGCCCCTTTCACTCTGCCACTGATCAAAGATTCAGACAACTTGCTGCAGGATATACTGACTCCGAAACATCTCACAAACCACATCACCTACTTCACTTCCCTTACAGGGAGGATCTGGGCTGATTCCAGTTGGAATCAGAACCCTGAGACAGCGGGGATTCAGGGTTTCTGCGACATTGCAGAGAATGCCATACCACCATAATTGACGACCATGTTCCCCCTCCTCCATGTTTCACACTTTGTGTTTGATTTCCAGATCTAACATTTAAGGTCACTGTGATTTTGTTCACTTAAAGCTAAAACGTAACAACTAGTGATGGGTGGACCGAACTCGCACAATTCGGGTCCGTATCGAATTTTGTGGTGTTCAATATGCTGAACACGAACCAAATTTTTTTTTAAACTTCGGACAAAGTTTGGGAGTGCATTTGGCATTCGGAGCTCTGATGTCACTGGCAGGTTGCTAAGGACGCCAAGGTGATCACTTCATGGATTCCATGGAATCCAGGAAGTGATCACATGGCATCCTTAGCAACCTGCTGGTGACGTCAAAGCTCCGCCCCTGGAATCTCTTCGTGGGAGGGATTCCCCAGCTCCTTCAAAGGGAGGTCTTCAGGTAAAAATAAACATTCTTACTTTTACAAAAAAGGACGCCGCAGTGGCGCTGCAAGCAAGGAGCAGTCCTTTCAAGTAAAAAATAAACATGTTTCTTTTTATGTTCTTTGCTTGCAGCGCTGCTGTGGCATCCTTGTTCATAAAAATAATTTTTTTTAAAAAAAAATCCATAAAATTAAAAAACCGATGGGATTCCGGGGGCAGAGCTTTGACGTTATGCAGCGTTCGGAGTTCGAGTTCGGGTTCAGTTCAGGCTCGGCCGAATTTTGCGTAAAGTTCGTCCGAACTTGCCGAATCCGAACACCATTGGGTTCACCCATCACTAATAATAACGAAGAGAAATGAGAGAAAATTCCGTTTTTAGCAAAAATGATTTTTTAAAAATCACAAATGATGTTCTATGAAGAGGGGAGGAGGGGAGAGGGAGGGAAAGAGAGAGAGAAATCAACAAGAGTAGTTTCAGAAGAATGGGATTAAATTACATGAATAGGTTCCAAAAGAGGTGGTTCCTTATGATTCGAAGTAGAATGAGGTTTTGCAGTGACATTAAGACATTTAAAAATAACTTTCAACTTAATATAAAGAAACAGTTTTACCACAATGCAACTGGATAATGGACAGACATGCCTTGGAACATATTAAGTCTTGTTTCACTGATGTGCTAAAGTAGAATTGTAGAGAACAGATGCAATAAGAAAGGGATTAATAATAAAGGGACTAATGAAAAAGGAAAATGACCTTTGAAATATGAGTTTTCTCTTGGGCCAAAACGTCTCATGGGTCAAATCCTAATTCAAATTTTGCTTTGTCTTATTAGGAAATATCTGCTATCCAGGATTTCTTCTACAATTAATTATTCCAACGGGATTACTCTATCCAGGTATGCTTACTCTACCTCAAGGTTTTTAGCAAGCTCAAACTCTTTGTGTTTCTTTTTATCACACTATTTGATTGCACTGACATTAATAACTGATATTTTCTCCTAAATAAATGAAGTAAAAGGTTACGAAATTGAAATGACACAAAATGGCTCTGGAATTCATCCTGAAAGAAAAGGTGTCCCATCCCATCACCTCCATGATTTAAGATGACATATTGACAATGTTCATTGTTTCATATTTCTTTTTCCAGTGGTGGGATTCGGCTGGTGATTAAGTGAACTCTGGGGTTGTTAAACAAGTCCATTTTCCCCAATGGGCATTTTTAACCAGAAACCAGAAGTAATTGTTGGAAACTGGCAAAAAACATAGAAAACCACAGCCACATCTGGGAAGCAGGCATCTGTCTGCTGCAGCACAGGAGTGCATAGAGGAAGCCACGTGGCCGGAGCTCATGTAGACCGCTTTTGCCGCTGGCCACAGATGCTGCTATAAGCACCGTAGTGAGAATATCTCATGTGGACATCCTTGCTGGTTTCTTTGCTTTATTAACTGGTCATAACGTATGTGCAACGGGGGAGCAGCAGTGAGCTGCAGGGGGAGCAACAGCGAGCAGCAGGGCAGAGTAGCAGTGAGTAGCAGGGGGAGTGGTGGTGGTGAGCTGCAGGAAGACTGGCGGCAAGTAGCAGGGCAAGCGGCAGGGAGTGATGGAGGTCACATGAGTTATTTTGGTATATTTCCGATCTTTTTGCTTCTGCGCATGTACAGAAACTAAAAAAAATAGGAAATCCTGTGCTTTATGCTCACACACACAGGCACACACTCCTCGCCCATTCTGGTAGTGCTGGGAATGGTGGCCTGTCCCTGGTTCCCACTTACTTCACTGCCAGTTCGCTTCCTCCTGTACCATGTGGATGTACCTTGGGGGTACGCATGAGCTTGGCACATGTGTGGAAAACAATTTAATCTTCTCAAATAAAAAAAACACTCAAGAAAACATGGCAACCCATGCAAAGAAGAATAAATATAAAAATAAATTAAAATTCAAAAATATTCAAAATACTGACCAATCGAGTTTGGTGATATCAAGAACCAGTTGAACCAGTCTGAACTGGGAGTTATCCACCTCTGAGGTGGTCCTTGTTTAATGGCCAGTTGCTTAGCAAGTGGTCTAATTTACAACTGACTTCCCCAGAGCTACTTAAACTGATTTTGGAGCTTTGACAGCCATGCACATACAAACACACAAACATACACACACACACACACACACACACACAAGAGAGCAGATAGCAGACCATGTGGCCAGAGCTTGGGCAGGCTGCTTTTTTTGCTGGCCCCAGCTGCTGTGCAGCAGCTGAAATTTCTCATGTGGACGTCCTTCCAGCAGCAAAAGTTGGCAGTTTGTTTGCTTCTGTGCATGCGTGGAAATAAAAAACCCAGAATTTTTTACCGGAATTGTGCCTGTTGGGTGTGGACGGTGAGTGCATGCCCGGCGGCTATGGATCTAATCTATATGCTCTGTTACCACCACCAGAACAGCGTTCCCACCAGTCCGGTGCATAGCCCATCCCTGGGGGGAACCCACCCTTGGACCACTTGTATTTGGTTTGCTTGTAGAATCAGGGCTGTAGGAATCAGATTTCCTTGGGCCCCCTGGGAAATTGCAAAAGGTCAGAATGGGGAATCCAAGTAGGAGAACTAGGATTGTATCCATGATTTTTGGAAAGTCGGTGTTTGACATGTACAGTTAGTCTTCAACTTACAACCACAATCAAGTCCAAACTGTTTTATATTTAAAACAGTAATTAGGGCAAAGAAATTGTGTTGATTTGGGCATGCCAATCCAGTCACATGGCCATATAACCATGCCTACACAATCATATGGCCACCTAGCCACACCCAGCCAGTCACATGATCACTTAGTCACACTCACCCATTCACATGTACATCTAGCCACACCCAAAGAACCAGTAATAACAAAATTGAAACCCACCATTCTCTTCCATTTTTTCATAGGAGCCACACAGGAGAAAGAAGCCATGACAGCAAAGGGAATCCATGTGCTCTGTATGCTCTTTTCATTTGCTTGGATAGTCTTGGAGAGCGAAGCTGCCAATTATGTACCGTTCGATTATAATAAGAATATTGATTTTCCAATGACCAAGACTTCAAAAGCTGCCAACTACTGTGATTATATCATTAAGGCCAAAATTATAACTCACCAAAGATTTAATGTATTTATTCATGAGCCAGAAAATGTCATCAAAAAGTCTTGTCCTGATGGGTATACTGGTCCAGAGTTTACTCCAAATTTGCATCTTACTGCTTGTGCTTCTTTTGGTGAATATTTGCTTGTAACTGGAAGATATCCTCTCAAAATATATTGTGAAGATGGTCTGATCACTAAATATAACTTAACACTTAAGACTGGCAGAAAGAGAGAGGTGGACCAGGAATTATCCTTTGCTGAATCACTGCCTTAGATTCAACCTTTTGGTTTTCAAAGGTCCTATTTCCCCTCTATTCTTTGGTTTGTTTTCTATCTTCTTTGTTCCTTGCATTTTTTTCTTTTATGATTAATGAACTTTCAATTACCTATTTTGAGAGAGTTCTATCGGACCTAAGGAGTAGATCTGTTATGGAAGTGATCACCAATTGAAGGCTAAAGCCCCTGTATTGACATGGGCTATAAGAAAAGAATCTTGCAAATCTCATTCTGATCTTCCTCCTTCATTCTTCTCCACAATAACCTGTGCAGTTGAAATGTATTCTTTATTAGGTACTTTATGTCATGTGATCGAACCTTTATTGAGGAGTAATGGAAATACCCTCTTGATTATAATACAATAAATCTTTTCTTTGAGCATGCAACTATATTTTGTTCCATCTTTTTTCAAACAACTGTTGGGGATTAACATGACTAGGGAAGAGGGGATAGCAAGGGTGGAGGATGGGTGGCCAAGAAATTTGATCAGAATAAATACATTCACCTTCTGAGACTGACTATTTCTTCATCGTGGTTGCTTTCCTTCTTTTTGCAAACTTATATATACTCTGCATAAATCTGCTTTGATAAAAATGCCCTTACTTACTTACTTACTTACTTACTTACTTACTTACTTACCTACCTACCTACCTACCTACCTACCTACCTACCTACCTACCTACTTACTTACTTACTTACTTACTTACTTACTTACTTACTTACTTACTTACTTGTTTATTTATTTGACTTCTATGCTGCCTATTCCAATGGGACTCCGGGCGATTTACATCAATATTAAGAAATATTTTGATAATGGTGCTGTCACTGTCCCCTTCTTTTCCTTCTCCTTCTCCTTCTCCACTGGGTCCCTCATCCCAGTCAGGGCTAGGTCCTGAAGGAATGGCTTTTTCGCCCTCAGGAAGATCTTTAGGAGGGAATATCTCCATTGATTGAAAGGCCCAGCGACTGAGCTCTGAGGGTTTTCCAGGCCTCTCTTTTGCAGCTAAGTATGGCTTGGCTCTTGGGAGAGGGGTGTGTGTGCTGGGGCCAAGAACTCAACTGCCCTGTGGCTCCTGTTTCCTCTAAGATCCTTAGGAGGGAATATCTCTATTGATTGAAAGGCCCATTGACTCAGCTCTGAGGGTTTTCCAGGCCTCTCTTTTGCCACTGAGTGTTGCTTGGATCTTGGGAGAGAGGGAGGGGGGCTGGGGCCAAGCCTTCAACTGCCCTGTGGCCCCTGTTTCCTCTAAGCTACGCAGCCGCACAGCCATGCACACAACAAGGAACTGCCATGAAGTGTTTTCCAACACTGCACAGTGATGCCTGAGCTGCCAGGCAGGAGGACTGCCAGGGTCTGAGTATCGGGTCTGTGGATGAGTGGGAACCAATTAAGGTGTGAGAGAAGGACAAAAAAAAGGGCCCGTGACCTCCAGGCA
>NW_027248658.1:5000-52394 GCF_031021105.1 Erythrolamprus reginae | reverse complement strand
AGAAGGCTATGAAGGGCTGCTAAGAAGCAGTATTTAAATCTAAGTGCTGTTGCTATCTATGAGAAGATGAATTGTGATCTGTCAGGCCCAACATTATCACCACCACTTCTGTGGAATTGTATATGTTCACAGACACAAAGAAATACACTCACATATATACACAACGTTTGTGTGTGTGCTTGCCCACCAACCCACCCACCCACTAATTCCCATGTAAACATTGAAGGTGCACTGGTAGACTAGGAGTCAATCCAAAGGTCAACTTGGTTGGCTGGTGAAGGAAATTTTATTTATTTTATTTATTGATTTTGTCCAATACGCAATGAGGGTTTTAGTGGGTATACACATATGTAAAATACACAATGAAGGTTATAGAGGATATACTCATGGTAAAATATATCTAAGAAAGAATAGAAGAGAAGATATAGGAATAAAACATATCAATGAAAGAATAGAAGAAGAGATATAGGAATAGAAGAAAGGTTATAGGAGATATAGGAGAGTAATAGGACAGGGGATGGAAGGCACTCTGGTATTTATGGCCTCTCTGAAGGTGTGGCTTAAGGGGACTATGATCATATCTTATCTTTATCATTTTGGGAGTAAGATATGTATTGCCCAGTATAATTTTTGATCATATTGTCCCAAAGGAGATTTTTCCCCAAAAAAACAACTGGACTTTCTTTGGTTTTCCTTCAAGACTTTTTGCTTCTCATCAGGAACAGTTGAAGAAGACTGTGTTGTAAGCAGAACATATAGGAGAGCAATAGGACAGGGGACGGAAGGCACTCTAGTGCACTTGTACTCGCCCCTTACTGACCTTTTTGGAATCTGGATAGGTCAACTGTGGATAATCTAAGGGTAAAGTGCTGGGGGTTTGGGGATGACACTATGGAGTCCAGTAATGAGTTCCACACTTCGACAACTCGGTTACTGAAGTCATATTTTTTACAGTCAGGTTTGGAGCAGTTAATATTAAGTTTAAATATGTTGTGTGCTCTTGTATTGTTGTGGTTGAAGCTGAAGTAGTCACTGACAGGCAGGACGTTGCAGCATATGATCTTGTGGGCAAAACTTAGATCATGTTTAAGACATCTTAGTTCTAAGCCCAGGATTGAAAGTCTAGTCTCGTAAGGTATTCTGTTTTGAGTGGAGGAGTGAAGGGCTCTTCTGGTGAAGTATCTCTGGACATTTTCAAGGGTGTTTACCTTAGCTGAAATTCTCCAAGTCAAGTTGCAAATGAGAATATTTTTTCTTCTCTGCTAAAAAGGGTACAAAGACAGTTTCATCAACTATTTCATTAACAGCTACCCATTATTTTTATTGGTAAGCAGCCAATGTCTGATTCGACATTCACTGGGAACCATATATATTAGGCAACTGATGGGGGGGGGGAACATTTTATTTTATCTCCCCCCCCCTTTTTTTTCATGTAGCATTTGTTAGCACCCTTGGTATGAAGCCACAAAATGTTGGCAAATTTTTGAACCTTGAAATGAAAAAGTGTCGTAAGTAGAAGCAGTGTTGCTACCATGAAGATATTGGGAAAGCAAATTGACTGAGCTGGATGAAAATAAATATTAAGTGTCAGAAATATGCAAGCGGCAGAGCCGTCTGTTCTGGACGAGGTTGACATTTATGCCAAAATTTAGTTCTGTGCTGTTTGCTAAAAAAAGGAAACTGAATAGATCCACGAAAGTCACCAGGCACTGAACTTGACTTGAAGAAGGTTTTACTTTCAGTGATTAATGTAAGAACTGTAAACTGCAAAATCCATTTGTCTGCAGCAAGCAACCGAAAAGCAGATCAAAGAAAGAGCAAAACAGCATGGACAAAAGATTATTTTTTCTTGCTTTCGCCCAGCTTCTCTCTGTAGCTCAAGCAGATGAGTTTTACATATTTTGCACCTTCAGACTGGATGCTTTCAATTCTCCATCCACCCACCCACCAATCCACCCACCCACCCACCCACCCACTTTTCTTCTTCTTCTTCTTCTTCTTCTTCTTCTTCTTCTTCTTCTTCTTCTTCTTCTTCTTCTTCTTCTCCTTCTCCTTCTCCTTCTCCTCCTCCTCCTCCTCCTCCTCCTCCTCCTCCTCCTCCTCCTCCTCATAGAAACATAGAAGATTGACGGCAGAAAAAGACCTCATCGTCCATCTAGTCTGCCCTTATATTATATTATATTATTTCCTGTATTTTATCTCAGGATGGATCTATGTTTATCCCAGGCATGTTTAAATTCAGTCACTGTGGATTTACCAACCATGTCTGCTGGAAGTTTGTTCTTTCAGTCAAATAATATTTTCTCACGTTCTTGGGTTCACTTTCCTATTAAAAACACTTCCCCCTCCTCCTCCTCCTCCTGCAGGACCAAATTCAGTTGCAGAAGTTTTGGTTATTCCTGTCCTCGGTACATGCTCAAAAGTCAGGTAAACAGAAAGCCCGAGAAAAAGAGGAAAGGGAAGAAAATCAGATTTCTGGGCATCTGGCAGAGTGATGGCCCTTGACAGGCACTTCGCAGTGCTCTGCTCAGATGCCATCAACTCCATGTGATGATGTCAGGTTTTCTGTGGTGTTCTTACCTTGATGACTGAAGGGGCTTCGAGCTGGTACTGCCTGGTTAACCTCTTAGGGTGTGCCCAACTCCTACGTACATGGAACCTTAATTAGGCCTCGCGACACAGTTGTTTTTGAAGTGGAAATGTTAAGTCCCAAATGGTGCCCATCACAGTGTGTAGGTGGCATTCAGAGATCAATATATGGCTATCATGTCAGTGAGCGTATTGTAGAGTCTCAACGCTTCCCTCCATCTTAAGACCCCAAATGCAGCAGGCCTGAAGTTAACAGCCTTCAAAAGTCTGGAAAGCAATCTACCTACCCACATGGCAATAAAGGGGACGGGGGAAATGAGATGCAGAGATTTAGAGTGTGGTGAGAACTGCTGGATGTAACGGAAGCATATCTGAATTCTGGATTAATTTAATGACTGCTGATTTTGTAAATGTTGGATGTGAATGTCCAAAATCTTCTTTCACAGACCCAGGCATGTTGTGTTTGGCTTTCTGGTGACCTGATCGAAGTGTATAAAATCATGCATGGGATAGAAAAGGTGGATAGAGAAAAATTATTTTCTCTATCACACAATACTAGGACAAGGGGGCTCTTCCTAAAGCTCATAGGTAAGAAAGCAAGGGCAAATTAATATTTCTTCACCCAGAGGGCCATTGGTTTATGGAATTCATTTCCAGAAGAGGTCGTGACAGCTGTCAGCCTGGATAGCTTCAAGGCAGGGTTAGACAGATTCATGGATGCCAAGTGTATTGGTGATTATTGAAACGGATGTCCATGTGCCACCTCAATGTTGGTTGAGGCAAGCAGGATTCCCTTGGTCCCATTTGTTGGGGGTCAAGGGAAAGGGAGGGTCTTGCCTTCTCTCTCTGCTCAAGATTCCCATGGACAATTGGTGGGCCACTGTGTGACACAGAATGCTGGACTCGATGGGCTTTGGCCTGATTCAGCATGGCTCTTCTTAGGTTCTTTATGTTCTCATAAAGAACATAGACATTGCAGTCCAAGGGGCTCGCAGGAATCTTCTCCAGAGTTCAAAGGCCACAATTCTTTGGTGCTCAGCCTTTCTTATAGCCCAACTTTCACAACCATACATTGCAACTGGGAAAAACATTGCCTTGACTATACACACTTTTGTTGGCAGTGTGATGTCTCTGCTTTTTAGTATGCTGAGAATTATACTACTTTACCTTGTCTCAACAATTAGATCCAATTCAAAGGGTTGGTTTAACCTGTAAAGATCTTTATTGCATGGGACCAGGTTATTTGTAGGAACATCTCCCCTATCCATCCCATCAAATTTAGCAAGAGAGGCAACCAACAGGTCCCATCTGTTAGAAATGCAGAAGAAAGACTGTGTGGCCTACTTGGAAATCAATTCTATCCTTCCTTATTTTCCCGAAGACCTCAACATCTGGCTTTACCATCAGATCTGGGGGATTTTAGATTATTTTCAATCCTACCTTTATTATTTTTTATAAATATCTCAAGGCAGCAAAATGATCTAATACTCCTTCTTTCTCCTGCTTTGCCCAGAACATCCTGTGAAGTGAAATGGACTGAGAGAGATGTATTGGCCCAAAGTTGCCCAATCTTGTTTTTTCTTGCCTGAAATGAGACTAAAATTTACAGACTCCTGGTTTCTAGCCTGGTGCTTTAACCATTAGGCCAAACAGGCTGTTTTGGGGGATGTTGTAAGACTTCAAATCAAGATTGTAGTGTTACGGCTCCTCTTAGTTCCTAAACTACTGCTGACCTTTGGGCTTCAAAAGTTTTAGCAAGGGGTTCTCTGCCTGTGGGAGTGGCCACAGTGGGCGTGGCCTACTCAGTCTCCTGTGAAGGGATGGGGTACTGCCTGGATGGGGTGGACGTTGTGGTGTAACAAAAATGGAGCTCCACCCCAGAACACCTGATTTGCACTGAAAGATGTTGAAAGAAAATGCACTTTGAATTGCATCCGGAAACCAATCAGCTGATTGGTTGGAGGCTGGAAACAGGCTCATTTCCAGCCTTCTTGAACTTCCAGTGGCCCTGTTTTTGCCCTCCTGAGCCTCCTCATTTGCCCCACACTTACCTACATGGAAAATGGGCTACATGGGGATTGCTGGGGAGGGAGTGTGCAGGGTCAGCCAGGAGTGGGATTTGGGGTTATCCAAACTGCACGTTATCTTAGGTAGCAAACTCCCAGCAGCCCACCACTGCCTTTTGGAGAATATTGGTTGCACATAGCTGTGATTGGGGGGGGGGGAGAAACCCTGTACATTTAGAGATGTGGAGAATAACATGAAGGGGGGGCAGCAAATTGAGATTTTGATCATATCATATTTGGAAAGGCAGTTGGTAATTTATTGCTCCCAGGGAGGAAAAGCACAAAGATTTTCAGTTCTAGTTGATAAGTGGCTTTCCAATTTAAATTTTCAAGATCAGATAGCTGTTTTAAAGCACGTTTAGGACTAAAACAGTATTCTAATTGGAGGATTGATACACACAAAATCAAGAGCTGAGTTGTTGAGTGTAATGGAGATTAAAATGTTTTTTTGGGAGTAAAACCAAACTTTTGCAAAGTAGATTTCACTCAGAAATATAAGGTTCCAGACCTTGTAAGATGACCTGGCATCTGTTCCGTCTATCCATGCAAACCGCAATCACTTGATATAACCTAGATATTTGGCTATTGGCTGTATTAAACCTGAAAACAAAAAGAAGAAAAGTTGAAGCCTTCACAATAGAAGTACATTCAGATTTTTAAAATCTCAAAATGCCCTCTTTACTTCTCTGTTTATAAGCATTGCCTTACTTCCCCACAAAGATTTTTGTTACCTGGACTGCTTAAAATGCAATGCAATACCAACATATAAGTAATAAGCACGATCAAACTATGTTAAAACGTTATTTGCCATTCAAATCCCAAATGAATATAATACACTGCTCAAAAAAATAAAGGCAACACTTAAACAACACAATATAACTCCAAGTAGATCAAATTTCTGTGAAATCAAACTGTCCACTTAGGAAGGAACACTGATTGACAATCAATTTCACCTGCTGTGGTGCACATTCAACTTTGTACAGAACAAAGTATTCAATGAGAATATTTCATTCATTCAGATCTAGAGTGTGTTCTTTGAGTGTTCCCGTTATTTATTTATTTTTTGAGCAGTATATTTTAGTCTGGCACTGGGAGAAAAATGAAATTGTCAAGGTGTGAAATTTACTGTTTTCAGTAGTACTGATGGGCATCAATGTAGTTAGTGGTAACAGTAGAGAAATGCATAGGAGACAATATTAACAAAAGCTATCTGCACACCCAGAATAGCACAAAAAGAGACAGACAGAGAAAGAGACAAGGGAGAAAGAAAGAGAGAGTGGGAAGGAGGGAGGAGAGAGAAAAATAAAAAAAATAAAGGAAATAGGAGGGAGGGCAGGAAAGAGGAAGGAAGGAAGGGAAAGGCAAGGGGAAAAAAAGAAAGAAAGAAAGAAAAAAGAAGAGAAAAAGGAAAGGAAGGAAGATGGGAGGGAGGGAGGGAAGGAAGGAAGGAAGGAAGGAAATAAATAAGTCTTGAATTCTGATGTTATACAGAAAGAAAAAGACTCCTACACCGAATTTCAGCATATATACTACATATATTTATGTATCACATGTTTTTTGCTGAATTTTTAAAATTAAGGGAGACTAGGATAGCACTATTTTGGCCTTGTTCTGGCCTCACCAGCTACCCATACCCTTACTGTGATTTGTTCCTGCAGCCTCTGCCTAGGCCACAGGATCTGATCCTTTCAGCTTTGTACCAGGGAGGGGTTATATTTGTTTTCTGTCGGATCACCCTTGTATGTTGAAGGAGTGTCACAGCTTCCTTTTTGCCTCTCAGCCTAACCAAGGGCCATTTCCAAGGCAGTTAATTTTGTTCATAGCCGACAAACTATATTCTGTATGTATGTTCTGGCCTCATCAGCTAGATATATTATTATTATTATTATTATTATTATTATTATTATTATTATTATTGTTGTTGTTGTTGTTGTTGTTGTTTTGATGTTGTTTGTTGTTTTGTTATTATTATTATTATTATTATTATTATTATTATTATTATTATTTTGTAAAGGAGAATTATAGTTGACCTTTGGCTTTCATTCCTCTTGGATAAAATGATTAAAATGTCCTCCTTACACAATTACCTGTGTGCTACTCAACCGCCTCTCTGGCTTTGCACACTTTCCAGTTTGGAAAAAAAAGGGGGGGAAAACAACCCAGAGAGTTGTGTGCAATTCTATGGATGCATGAAAGTCAGAGAGACTCCATACTGCTGGAGAGATAATTATATATTGAAAAACAAGCATTCCCCGTGTGTGATTTTAGCTCATCCTAAAGTGAGCCTGCTGTAAATCAGTTCAAAAATACTACCAAGAGAAATCTGAATTAATTTTCCCAGCATTCTAAGAGAAAGGGTTTTTTAAAAAAACCAATGAGAAAAAAAATGTAAAAGTAAACGTTCCCCCAGACATGTGTGCTGTTCGTTTCCAGCTCTCTTCTTTCTAGAACACAATGATGACACCTTTGCAGTCTTTGCAATCCAGATGCAGTCCTGGATATCACATAAAATGGGGGTAAGCTAGGGCTGTAGTTTGATAAAGCAGGTTGTACTTTTGCATGTCTGTGTGTGTGCATGCATGTTGCCTCCCTTTTAATCAAAATAGTTCACAATTCATATTTAATTTACAATTAAATATGTTAAAGGGTTGTGTTTTTATTAGGAAAGTGAACACAAGAACAAGGGGCCACAATCTGAGGTTACTTGGGGGAAAGATCAGAAGCAACATGAGAAAATATAATTTTACTGAAAAAGTAGTAGATGCTTGGAACAAACTTCCAGCAGCCGTGGTTGGTAAATCCACAGTAACTGAATTTAAACATGCTGGGGATAAACATACTGTATATCCATCCTGAGATAAAATACCGGAAATAGTATAAGGGCAGACTAGATGGACCATGAGGTCTTTTTCTGCCGTCAATCTTCTATGTTTCTATGTTACTTCATTCCCCATTAACAGGAGCACCTATTGCTCTGAGGAAGGAACCAGACAGTTGTGGATTGCTCTCTTTAAAAAAAATTACTGTGCAAAGCAGCTCTGGCTATTAGGCAAAACAAAGTGCTTCTGCTTGGAGATAAACTTATTATTTCTTTGTTGGCTTTGTGTCAGGATGTATCTTGATGGCTGATGGGGAAAATCCAGTAATAAACACAGTTACTGAAAAGTGGAACACCTACAGGCAACCAAAACCAATATAAGCCTTGCGCTTATTCAAAGGATGTAACAGTTAAAAACAAATGACCCAGCAGCCGGAACCACTTGGCTACAAAAATGTGGCTTTCTAAACTGTTATTGTTAGCTTCTCCAAGCAGTACAGGGTATTCAGCTATATTGCAGACACCTTAACCATCAAAGTTGATGTTGGAGGACCTTGGAACAGCCTCTCATTGGACAACTGAACTGAATCACCTCCATAAAAGTGAGTCAAGAAAAACCGGGTTTGGTTTGCTTAACCCCCTTGAGATCTAAAACATTCAGCAATGAAGGAGAGACTATAACCGTGATGTTGAACCTAAGGCATGTATGCCAGAGGTGGCATGCAGAGAGCCCTCTCTGTGAGTATGTGTGCCATCACCAGATGCTCTTCTGGTTTCTGGCGTGCCGGCCACCTGGTCTTTGGATTACCAGCTGTCCTGTGCACATACATGTGCCAGGAACCCAAAGACCAGGTGGCTGGCACATGCATGCGCACTGGGCAACTGGTCTTCAGCTTTCCTGGGCTCTGGCACGTGTGCATGCATGTTCCAGTTTGGGCACTCTGTGCCGAAAAGGTTTGCCAACAGTGGACTATAAGATGGTAAAAATCAGTTGAAAGGATTGGGATTCCTTCCTTCCTTCCTTCCTTCCCTCCCTCCCGTCCTTTCTTTCTTTCTTTCTCCACAAAAAAGCAGATGCCCTTATTGAAAAGGGGATCAGCTCCAAGGTTCATTACCCAGAAGAACCTCAGAAATGGGTGACTAATTTATTCTTTGCTACAGGGAAATAGTATAGGCCCAGTAGGAGTTGTGCAGAAGGAGGTATCATATTTTGAATAGGTTCAGGTCAGGTTATCTCAATGGCTAAGGTGATCTCTGGCTCTTCTCTTCTGCACTCCTTTTAATTTTTTTAATTACTTTGTTATTTTTTTCAAAAAAATATTGTATAAAATACAAAAGAAAAAATAGGAAATTAAAGGTACATAAGAGAATGGGGGAAAAGAGGGTATAAGATAGATACAAAAGGGAACAGAAAAAGGAAGAAAAGGGGTGTTGACTGGCAACTCTCTTAGCAGTCCAAAATAAACCCACTTTCATTTATCTGTCCGTCCGTCCATCCATCCATCCATCCATCCGGTTAGTTAGTTAGCTAGTCAGTCAGTCAATCAAATCCTTATTGGTATATATATAAAAATAAAATCTACGAAAAAAATGATATAACAATATTTAAATATATGATACTAGTAAGAGAGGAACATTAGGACAGAGGATGGAAGGCACGCTGGTGAACTTATGCAGGCCCCTTACTGAGGGGCAGAGAGGTCAGCAGTGGATAGTCTAAGGGTAAACTTTTTGGGATTTGGTGATGATACTATAGAATCAGGTAGTGAGTTCCATGCATTAACTACTTGGTTACTAAAGTCGTATTTCCTGCAGTCAAGTTTGGAGCGGTTTACTTTAAGTTTGTATCTGTTGTGTGCTCGTATGTTGTTGTGGTTGAAGCTGAAATAATCTTTGACAGGAAGGACATTGAAGCAGATGATTTTATGGACTATGCTTAGGTCATGTTTAAGGTGATGTAGTTCAAATATATATACAGCATATATGAGGGTACACATACACATACATACAAAGATACGAGGGTTGCCCGGAAAGTAATACATCACATTTTGTTTCTTCAATGATTATTTATGGAACACAATGAAACTTACACACCAGAAAGAATGATATTTCTTCTACATTCCCTATTTTTCCATGTAATCTTCATCCCATTCTATGGCCTTCCTCCAGCAAGACACAAGGGAATGTACGCCCAGTTGGTACCACTCCTTGTTCTGGTCACGAAGCCATTTTTGCACTGTGCGAATCATGTTTAATGGCCTCACCCTTTGTGCCCAGCGACTAACCGTATGTCTGTCGACTGCAGATTTTCCATAAACTGTACTCAAGCATTTGTGAATGTTCCCAATAGTTTCTTTCTCCACAGTGAGAAATTCAATGACGACACGTACATCACTTACAGATGCCATTTTGAAACACTGCTGCCTCTATGCTATCTGTCTGAAGTAATACAAAATTTACATATGCACTCCTGACAATTCAAACAATGTATATCTAAAGTTTCACATTTGTACCATTACTGTAGGCTGAGAAAAAAAATCCCATTACTTTCTGGGCGACTCTCGTACCTCTATCCAAGAATGCCTCTACTTATGAACTTTTCTAGATAAGAACCGGGTGTTCAAGATTTTTTTTGCGTCTTCTCAAAAACCATTTTCTATTTAGAAACCCGAGCCTCTGAAACTGTAACCAGAAAAGGCGGGGAGAAGCCTCTGTGGGGCCTCTCTAGGAATCTCCTGGGAGGAAACAGGGCCTTCACCCTCCCTGTGGTTTCCCCAATCGCACACATTATTTGCTTTTACATTGATTCCTAAGGGAAAAATTGCTTCTTCTTAAAGCAGAGAGGCCTTATGGAAAGATCACTTTAATACAGAAGCATGCCAGGCAGGCAGGTACAGGCTTAAAACGTTCCAGCAACACATACAGGGTTATATAGTAAGCCTCGGCTGAGGCAGGAACCAATCAAGAATACAGTAGCTTTCCCGCTTACAAAGTAACTAAGGAACGCGCCCTATCAGAACCTTGGATAGGGACGCCAATCGCACGGCTCTAACCCGCCGGCTGTTTCTAAGCAAACACAACACTCCTCACCCCTTGATTGACACACACATAGTCCTTTAAATAAGCCGGTTTATAGCGCACTCGCTCTGAGCGCCGGGGCATGCCCTCCTGCTCGGAAATCCTTTCCAAATTAGATTCTTGAAGTCCCTCATCTGAATCCCGAACTTCCTCACCCCTAACAGATTCCGAGGATGCGTTTTCTCCAGACAGTCTGACAGGCGGCTGTAACGGGCTAAGGAACGATCCAGACTGCTCCTCACCTCCCTCCTTTTGCACCTCGCCCGCTCTGTCAATCCGGATTTGGTCCAAATGTCTCTTCCAAACCCTTCCATCTTCTAGCTCAATTTCAAAAGAGCGAGGCCCCAGCTCCCTTCTCACAGATCCCCGCTCCCAATGCAGACTCCCAGAGTAAGCCCTGACAAACACAGTGTTCCCTATTTTAATCTGCCGGGAAGGGGCTACTGGCCACTGCACCGTTTGAGAATACCATGGGTGCAGTCTGTCAAGGATGATGCGGAGCTTACGACCCATCAACATTTCGGCTGGGGTTTTACCAGTAGCCACGCACGGGGTAGAATGTTGCGCTAGCAGCAAATCTGCTAACTTTTCCTGCCAAGAACCTTGTGGCATCCTTTTAAGGGCGTCTTTCACAGAACGCACTGCACGTTCTGCCTGGCCATTGCTGGCCGGATGCCACGGCGAGCTTAGCGCATGTCTAATGCCAGCAGATGCCAAGAACGACTCGAAGTGTACTGCAGTGAACTGGGGTCCGTTGTCCGAGACGAGAAGATCGGGGAACCCATGAGTGGCAAATAAAGTCATTAGGGCGTCTATGACAGCTTGAGCGCACGTAGATTTGAGCCGGACAACCTCTACCCACTTCGAATGGGCATCCACGACGATCAGGAAAGTTTGTCCCATGAAAGGACCGGCTAAGTCGATGTGTATGCGCGCCCAGGGACCAGCTGGCGGCTCCCACGCCAACGGCTCGGCACGAGGAGGAAAAGGGCGACTTTCCTGGCAAACAGCACACTGTGCGACTCTTAATTCCACCGCCTTATCCAGCCCAGGCCACCACACATAGTCCCGAGCTAAACTCTTCATGCGCACGATTCCGGGGTGACTTCTGTGCAACATTGCTAGTACTTGGCTGCGTAAAATTTCCGGAATCACCACCCTGCTTCCTCGCAGCACCACCCCCTTTTCCACGGAGAGCTCTGACAGGCAACGAAAAAATGGCACAAACACTTCAGCAGGGGCTGTGGCGGGCCAGCCTCTCAAAACCCATTGTCTAATTTGGGACAGGATGGCATCCCTACCGGTCACCTCAGCCACTTTGGACGCCGAGATGGGAATTCTGTTCTCTGATAGAGCAAAAACAGAGCACGTTGGAGCCGGGTCGACGAGAACATCAGGCAGCGGACATCTGCTCAAGGCATCTGCGTGCGCTATGTGGCGTCCAGGTTTATAGGTCAACGTATAACTATAGTTCGCTAGGAAGATGATCCATCGTGACATCCTTGGTGATAGGACGACCGGACTCTGACGGCATCCTGACAACAAACCCAGCAGTGGTTGGTGGTCTGTGACTAATTTGAATTGTCTCCCATATAAATAGTCATGAAAACGCTTGACCCCCGCGATAAGTGCCAGCGCCTCCTTGTCTATGTGACCATAATTTCTCTCCGCTGGTGCCAATGTCCGAGAGAAAAACGCCAGAGGGGCTTCGGCTCCATTTGGCAGCCTGTGACTAAGGACAGCGCCTACCCCATGTTGTGAAGCGTCACAGGTCAAGATTAAAGGTAAACCCGGTGAGTATTGGGCTAGCACATTGTTGGACAAAAGTAAGTCCTTGACCCCCAGGAATGCCGATTCCTCCCTTCCTCCCCAGTGCCAGTTTGAGTGCTTGTCCAAAAGCCGGTGCAACGGCTCGGCCACCGACGCCTTATGCGGAATGAATACCGCGTAAAAATTTAAAAGTCCTAGAAAGGCTTGTAACTCAGCCTTGGATTTTGGCCTGGGGGCATCCCTAATTGCCCGCGTCTTCTCAGGGGTGGGGTGGATTCCCTCCCCATCCACAATAAATCCCAGGAATTCCACCCTTGGGACACCGAAAACACATTTCTTTTCCTTAAGCTTAAGCCCCGCGTCCCTGAATTTGGCCAAAACCTTCCTTACACGTTCCATCAGCTCGTCGGTGGAACTCCCCGACACCAGGACGTCGTCGAAATATGGCACCGTGCCATCGAGCCCGTATAGCAGCCTCTCCATCAGGCCTTGGAATATTCCAGGGGCGATAGAAACCCCAAATTGTAAACGGTGGCACCTGAAAACCCCTCGATGGGTGACGATTGACTGCGCCTCCGCAGCCAGGGGGTCTACGGGGAGCTGCTGGTAAGCCTGCGATAAATCCAGCTTCGCGAACACCCGACCCTTTCCCAAGGTGTGCAGCAGCTGTTGCACCACAGGCAATGGATAGGAATGGTGTGCCAACGCTTTGTTAATGGAACATTTGTAGTCCCCACACAGCCTAATCCCTCCATCCCCCTTAAATGCAATGACCACCGGGGTTTCCCATTTAGCCTGATCCACTGGCTCCAACACCCCCTGGGCGATCAACCTGTCCAATTCCTCATCCACTTTCGGCCGGAGGGGAATGGGAACCCGGCGGGCTTTTAGACGGACTGCTGGTTCTTGTGGGTTTAAACCGAATGAGATCGGGGTTCCCTTGTAACAGCCCAACTGACCATCAAACACGGTAGGGAATTCCCGCGCCAAAACCTCAAACCTCCCCATGTCATTTACAGAATTAACCCCAGTCACTGATAGCCCCAAAGCCTCGAACCAGTCCAAACCTAAAAGATTGGAGAAAGGGCCATTAATAACAATAAGAGGCAAATTTCCCACAAAAGACTTGTAACGGACTGGAAAACGGCCCTCCCCCACAATAGGTATAGGTGTCCCTTGATAGTCTTTCAGGTGCACAGAGCATGTAGACAGGCGACCCCTGCTGATGGATGGAAAACAGTGCTTCAACGTTGCCCACGAAATTAAGGAGTGGGCAGATCCGGTGTCCACTTGCATAGGGCACCTCGAGGAGCCCAACTGGACCACCAACGAAATCTTTTCCGCTGACCCGGACATCTCCTTTACGAAAGTGGTAGCCAAACGTGGCCGACTGTAGATAGCGTTGCAATCCTCACGCCGTGTGGGGGGAAATTTCTTCTGCCATCTGGGAACGAAACTCTGGGGCTCCCGTTGCTCCCGACTAGCGGCTGTGGAAACCCTGCGGGAACGGCAGACCCTGGAAAGGTGCCCTTTGGCACCACACTGCCAACACACGGCCTCACGGGAAGGGCAAGAGGATCGCAGATGGTTGCCCCCACAGCCCTGACAGGGTGCCAGGGGTGGCCTGGGACGGGTAACGGGAGCATTTCGGGTCCTATTTTCCGCCAATTTACACACCTCCTCCTCCTCTGCTTCATGGCTGCCATCCTCATCTGGAAGAACGGTGGCCTTATCCGAGGTTACCGGAGCCTTCCGTGTAACATTTACCGAGCTATCCATGGCTGCTAGCGACTGCGTTGACAGCTCAAACGCACGAGCCTCCGCTAGCGCCGCTTGAAATGTCAAATCCCTAATTGCAAGGAGACGCCGCTTGAGGCGACCGTCTCTTACTCCCATTACAAGCCTGTCCAGGAGATAATCATTTAGGTCTGCAAACTCGCAATAAAGCGCCGCTCGGCGCAAGGCGGCCACATAGTCATTTACTGACTCCCCCTCAGCTTGGTTCCATTGGTAAAACTTATAGCGCCTCGCGCACCGAGACGGAGCCGGGGCATAATGATCTTGCAATGTTTTTAAAAAGTCATCCCAGGACACATCGTGAATTGAAGTGGGGGCAAACAATGCTCGGGCCGTTTCGAACATCTCGGGGCCACAAAACCCCAGGAAATATGATCTTTTCCTGTCCCCGGAAATCTCCGTGTACCCGTTGGAGATTAAGAAGCAATCGAAACGGGCCACATAGGAATCCCATGTCTCCCCTTGGGGGTTGAAAGGGGCGAAAGTAAGCTGCACTGACATTTTCACTTACGTCCAAAGTCCGAGCATAGGATTTCCTGAATAATTGGCGAGAATCCTCGTCGCCAGTAAAGCAGAGAGGCCTTATGGAAAGATCACTTTAATACAGAAGCATGCCAGGCAGGCAGGTACAGGCTTAAAACGTTCCAGCAACACATACAGGGTTATATAGTAAGCCTCGGCTGAGGCAGGAACCAATCAAGAATACAGTAGCTTTCCCGCTTACAAAGTAACTAAGGAACGCGCCCTATCAGAACCTTGGATAGGGACGCCAATCGCACGGCTCTAACCCGCCGGCTGTTTCTAAGCAAACACAGCACTTCTTATAAACTTTTCTATTTAGGAACCTGGTGACGGAACAAATGAAGTTCGTAAGTAGAGGTACCACTGTATATGTATAACATTCGAGGCCTGAAATGTATTGATTTTTTTTTTCAGGACTGAAAATTGTGAGGTTTTTATCAATACTGCAAATAAATTAAAACTCAATAAAGTTTTCAGGCTACCTCTTGATGGTTGGTTCCCCCCTTTCCTCTCAATACTGAAATCTAGTTTTATTTTAGTAGCAAAGAAGGAAGTTAGTGTCAATTGCCCATCTTCGAAAGCTCTAGGGACATGGTCAAGTATAAATTTTATAACTGTAATGAAACTTTGCTTCTCTCCAGGTAGCAAATGCACATCAGTTGGTGGCAAAAGGGATTTCTCTATGCCGGATAGCTAATCTGCATTATTTATTTATTTATTTATTTATTTATTTATTTATTTATTTATTTATTTATTTATTTATTTATTTATTTAGATTTGTATGCCGCCCCTCTCCGCAGACTCGGGGCGGCTCACAGCATAACATAACAGTTTGTAACAAATCCAAATATAATTTAAAACATTTAAAAGAACCCCATTTTGTTAACAAGCATACACTCAAACATCCCATACATAAAATGTGCATGCCCGGGGGAGGTGTTTCAGTTCCCCCATGCCTGACGACAGAGGTGGGTTTTAAGAAGTTTACGGAAGGCAGAGAGAGTAGGGGCAGTTCTAATCTCTGGGGGGAGTTGGTTCCAGAGGGTCGGGGCCGCCACAGAGAAGGCTCTTCCCCTGGGGCCCGCCAACCGACATTGTTTAGTTGACGGGACCCGGAGAAGGCCCACTCTGTGGGACCTAATTGGTCGCTGGGATTCGTGCGGTAGAAGGCGGTCTCGGAGATATTCTGGTCCAGTGCCATGAAGGGCTTTAAAGGTCATGACCAACACTTTGAATTGTGACCGGAAATTGATCGGCAGCCAATGCAAGCTGCGGAGTGATGTTGAAACATGGGCATACCTAGGTAGGCCCATGACTGCTCTCGCAGCTGCATTCTGCACGATCTGAAGTTTCCGAACACTTTTCAAAGGTAGCCCCATGTAGAGAGCATTACAGTAGTCGAACCTCGAGGTGATGAGGGCATGAGTGACTGTGAGCAATGAGTCCCGGTCCAGATAGGGCCGCAACTGATGCACCAGGCGAACCTGGGCAAACGCCCCCCTCGCCACAGCTGAAAGATGGTTCTCTAATGTGAGCTGTGGATCGAGGAGGACGCCCAAGTTGCGGACCCTCTCCAAGGGGGTCAGTGATTCCCCCCCCAGGGTAATGGACGGACAGATGGAATTGTCCTTGGGAGGCAAAACCCACAGCCACTCCGTCTTATCCGGGTTGAATTTGAGTCTGTTGACACCCATCCAGGCCCCAACAGCCTCCAGGCACCGGCACATCACTTCCACTGCTTCATTGACTGGACATGGGGTGGAGATGTAAAGCTGGGTATCATCAGCGTACTGATGATACCTCACCCCATGCCCTTGGATGATCTCACCCAGCGGTTTCATGTAGATATTAAATAGCAGGGGGGAGAGGACCGACCCCTGAGGCACCCCACAAGGGAGAAACCTCGGAGTCGACCTCTGACCCCCCACTAACACCGACTGCGACCGACCGGAGAGGTAGGAGGAGAACCACTGGAGAACAGTGCCTCCCACCCCCAACCCCTCCAGCCGGTGCAGAAGGATACCATGGTCGATGGTATCGAAAGCCGCTGAGAGGTCAAGAAGCACCAGGACAGAGGATAAACCCCTGTCCCGGGCCCGCCAGAGATCATCCATCAACGCGACCAAAGCAGTTTCCGTGCTGTAACCGGGCCTGAAACCCGACTGCTGGGGACCTAGATAATCAGCTTCTTCCAAGGACCGTTGGAGCTGGAGTGCCACCACCTTCTCGACAACCTTCCCCATAAAGGGAAGGTTGGAGACTGGACGGTAGTTGTTAAGCACGGCTGGGTCCAGGGAGGGCTTCTTGAGGAGGGGGCGCACGAGCGCTTCTTTATAGAGTGATGGAAAAACTCCCCTCCCCAAGGAAGCGTTGGTAATCTCCTGGACCCAGCTCCGTGTCACCTCCCTGCTGGCCGAGACCAACCAGGAGGGACACGGATCCAGTAAGCAGGTGGCGGAACTCACAGCTCCAATGGCCTTGTCCACTTCATCAGGTGTCACCAGATCAAACTCTTCCCAGACAGGTGGACAAGTACGTGCCCCAGTCACCTCGACTGACTCGTTGTCAGTCAACTCTGTTTTCCAATTGGAGTCGAGGTCAGCCCGGATCTGGGCGATTTTATCAGCGAAAAACGTGTTAAAATCCTCGGCACTGCTCTGCAAGGGCTCCCCAACTCCCCCCTGGTTAAGAAGGGAGCGGGTCACCCTAAACAGAGCGGCCGGGCGGGATTCCGCTGATGCAATCAAGGCGGCATGGTACGGGCATCTTGCCGCCTTGAGCGCCACTTTGTAAGTCTTAATAAAAGCTCTTACAAGTGTTCGATCAGATTCAGACCTACTCTTCCTCCATCGCTTCTCTAGACGTCTCTTCTGGCGTTTCAACTCCCGGAGCTCCTCGTTGAACCATGGAGCTCTACGGGGTCTAGCGCCATGGAGAGGTCGCAAAGGCGCAATCCGGTCAAGAGCCTCCGCTGCAGCCTTGTTCCAGGCCTCCGCAAGAGACTCCGCCGAACTGTGGACGAGTGCCTCTGGAATAACCCCAAGCGCCGTCTGAAAGCCCTCTGGGTCCATCAGGCGTCTGGGGCGGAACATCTTAATTGGTTCCGCCTCCCTGCGGGGAAGGATTGGAGCCAGGAAGTCAAGCCATAGTAGGAAATGGTCTGACCATGACAAAGGCAACACTTCTAAGCCCCTTAGTCTCAGACCATTACTCAATTGCTCGGAGAGGAATACCATGTCAGGTGCGTGCCCTCCCTCGTGAGTCGGACCCTGTACTACTTGAGTCAGGTCCATGGCTGTCATGGTGGCCATGAACTCCTGTGCCAACCCAGAGGTTTCGCCGAGCGACGGCAGGTTGAAGTCCCCCAGAACAATAAGTCTGGGGAACTCCACCGCCAGCCCGGCTACCTCCTCGAGCAGCACAGGCAGGGCTTTTGACACGCAGCTGGGAGGCAGGTACGTGAGAAACAAGCCCACCTGAACCCCTAAGTCCAGCTTCACAAGGAGGGACTCGCAACCTGCAATCTCCGGAGCAACGAGTCTACGCAGGCAAAGGCTCTCCCTGGCTACAATAGCCACTCCTCCCCCCCTTCCCTGGGGTCGAGGTTGATGCCATATCTGAAACCCAGCTGGGCAGATTTCCGAGAGAGGAACTCCTCCCTCCGGGCCCAGCCAGGTTTCAGTTACACATGCCAGGTCGGCCTCCTCATCCAGGATTAAATCCCGGATGAGGAGAGCTTTATTTACCACCGACCTGGCATTCAGCAGCAGCAACCTGAGCCCAGGGCCAGAGTTACACTCATCACTAGTGCCCTGGGTTGAGCTCACGGAGCCGGAACAAGGAATAGTTATTAAACAGCGATCCCTCGTTCCCCTGGAACGGCTAACTCCGTGGCTCCCGCCATATCTACCTCTCCCCAGCAACACCGGGATATTCCGACCCTCTGCCACCCCAGAGATCGATGCCCCCTTCCCTCCCGCCTCTCCAGCGTCAGGTGGGCCAGATAAATCATTCATACTATTCCCATTTATCCCATAACCCCCCCCACTCCAATCATCCCACTCATACCAGTCACTCCTCCCATACACATTGTTGCACCCACCCCAGTTATACATCAATTTACCCCCCCCAGTTGATTTAAAATAGATTAATTAAGTTAATATAAAGTATAAAAATATATTAAAAATTAGAAATATCAATATTAAAACCCCATTAAAACTAAATATAAAATAAAGAATGTAGAAAATACAAATATAGGTAAAAATGAATAATTCAGTTCATTTAGGAAATCCGGTCCGCAGCAGCTAATAAAAAGTGCTAAGTTTCAAAAGTGCTAGAGTTTTCAAAGTGCCAGTTTCCCAAGATGCAAAGTTTTGTTATGTTTTGTTTTTTGTTTTCCAAGTGGCCAGTTCTCAGAAGTGTCAAATTTCTCAAAGTGCCAAGTGCCAAGTTCTCAAGTTCTCAGGGGCAGAGGATATTCAAGTCAAGGTCATTCAGTATCTCTCTTCCCCCCCCAAAAAAATAGGGAGGAGGGGGTGTCCATGTCTGTATGACTCTCCCACCACCAGGCCTTGATCTACCCGCCCTCTCTTGGTCTCCTTTCAGTCTCCTCTCTCCTATCGCAATGGTCGGTCCTCCATCTGCCAGGTCTCCTCCAACGCCGAGCGCACCCACCACACAGCTGCTCGGCGTCCCGGGTCTGCCTGGCTGGTCGCATTTCCCTCCAGAGCGTTCGCTTCCAACACAGACCAACTCCTTCAGCTCACCCGACTCTCCGGCTTGTTGGCTTACAGGACTTGCCCCAAACTCCTTCATTCGTCCCGCCAGCCTCAGTCTCGGCGTGGAGCGTTACCGGAGTGGGAGAGGGACTCAGGAAGAGGACTCGGAGGCGAGGCAGTTCGCTCGCTCCACAGCGGCCGCCATTTCCGAGCCCCAGCTGATCGGGGCTCTCAGCTCTCCCACAGCAAAAACAGGGAGAGGACGCCACACAGGAGCCAGACACCACAATGAAGAACCTTCAACCTTCAGCCCACCGAGTATACAGTACACGCCGGCTCACAGAACATGCACGCTGGCGGCCGCCATCTTCCGAGCCCCAGCTGATCGGGGCTCCCAGCTCTCAGCTCTCCCACTGAAAACCAAGGAGAGGACGCTGCACAGGAACCGGACACCAAGACGAGGAACTTTCGGCTTACCGAACATGCACACTGGCCTTCAAATTAATTCAGAAATTACCCATATTATTGGTGTTATCACCGTAGTCCAGCGGAGCAGCGGCATCCCTCCTTCCTTCCCGCTGCTCCGCCGGAACCGGAAAGCCTTATTGTCTTATTGTCTTTATGTTTTAAAGGGGAGAAATATTTATTCAATGGAGAGATCATTAGATACATGTTTCAAGTGGTTTCCTTGACTTTTTAAACAGTTTGGCAAAATGGGTGATTTGCTCCTTGTTGAAGAAAGAAAAGGATATTTTAAGTTGGAGCTTAGGGATCCTTTAATTTATTTATTTTTCACTTTTTTTAAAAAAAATTACAATTTATTTATTTTTTTGCTGGCTTCCAATTTTATTTCAAAACAGCAAGGGAAATCTTCCAGAATGTTGTTTTTCAACTAACTTGGTTTGCCAAAATCACATTTTTGTTGTAGTTAAGAATAAGATAGGAAAGATTTTAGTTTGGAAACGGTAGTCTTCTGTCTGAGGACTGAGCAGCATATCTGTAAATAACTTTCAAGGGTGGTTTCTTTCTCTATTAAACCTATGCAACAGCCTCCTCCAATTTGAATGACTCTGAGAATTGGACTCCCAGAATTCCCTAGTTAGCATACTGAGAATGTAGAGAAGTCTGTGTCTTTTAGAAATCATAGGGGGGGGGGAAGGGAGTTAGAAAGTACCTTAGAGCAGTGTTTTTCAACCAGTGTGCCGTGGCACACTAGTGTGCCGTGAGACATGGTCAGATGTGCTGTGAGGAAATTAAACATGATTTCCCCAAACTATGGCCTGCGTGCTGGATACTGCCCGCAGAGGCCATTTATCCGGCCCACTGCCAGCCGCCTCCATCTGAACATAAACATTCCCCTCACAATCCCTCCAGCTATCAGCGACAAGAAGAGTGGAGGCACAGGGGACGCTCACTGACCAATCATCTTCCAGGATTCATCCCAACCACTAGCAATGAACCAATAGTAGGCCGCCTCTCATCCACACCCAGGAAGGTCCCCACTCGGGCTGCCGCGCACTTGTCATTGTGTGGCCGTGGTGAGTAGTTGAAGCTGCTAGTCCTCCCCATGGTCCCGATTTCTAATCCTGGTCAGGACTGGAGGTAAATGTTGCCACCACTAGATGAAGCCTCAGCCTCAGCTGGTTATGTCTATCCTGATGGTGTATAGAGATATTTGACCTTTGTATTTTTATAAGGGCCCCCCGCAGAGGGTGATATACAATGCATCACTAAGTGAGTATAAATACATTTAGAAACTATATTATTAACTATATGTATAATATGTACTGTGTTAGAGTGTCGTTTTTGTCGTTTTGGTTGGTGGTGTGCCCCAGGATTTTGTAAATGTAAAAAATGTGCTGCGGCTCAAGAAAGGTTGAAAATCACTGCCAACCCCCTGCTTGAGCAAGAGACCCTATATCAGTGATGGCGAACTTATGGCATGGGTGCCACAGGAGGCACGTGGAGCCATATCTGCTGACACGCGAGCCGTTGCCCTAGCTCAGCTCCAGCACGCATATGCACACTGGCCAGCTGATTTTTAGCTTGCAGAGAGGCTCTGGGGGGACAAAGAGGGCGTTTTTGCCCTCCCCAGGCTCCAGGAAAGCCTCTGGAGCCTGGAGAGGGTGAAAAACAGGCTTCCTGGGCCCACTAGAAGTTGGGAAATTGGTGGGTTTTGGCCTGCAGTGGGGGCAGGGGAGGCAATTTTCACCCTCCTCAAGCATTGAATTGTGGATGTGGGCACTCGCGTAGGCATGATAGCGTGCGCATGCGTGCTTTTGGCACCTGAGGGGAAAAAAGGTTCATCAACACTGCCCTATATGGAAGATGGCGAACCTATGGCACATGTGGCAGAAGTGGCACGCACAGCCATCTCTCTGGGCACGCAAGCCATCACCTGTTGCTCTTCTGGGTTCTAGTGCAACCTCCAGCTGATCTTCATGCATGTGGGATTGCTGGAACCTGGAAGAGCAGCAGCCTGGCGCGCATATGCGAGTTTCTATAATAACCTCCTGAATCTTGATCGATCTTAGAATCTCACCGTTCTGTGATGATTAAATAGATGCATTCCCAAGTCATAGTATCCAGTTCCTTATATCATTTAACTCTCTCTTGCAATGAGCACTGATTTCTGAAGGACATTTTCATTAATGTGGATACCTACTTTAGTTCTGCGGTCATCTCTAATCTAAAAAAGATTTAAAATTACATTCAAAATCCAATAATAGTTTTGTTTCTTGTTTGTGGGATGGATCTCAGAATAGAATAGAGTAGGGTAGGGTAGGGTAGGATAGGATAGAATAGAACTCTTTATTGGCCAAGTGTGATTAGATACACAAGGAATTTAGTCTTTAGTGCATATGCACCATGGTTATATATGCAGAATTTCTTTAAGAATGAAGACCTTGCAGCATGAAATGTAATTGACTATTGACAAATGTTATTGGATATTATCCTGCAATCTCTTGAAGTCTTTCACTTTCCCATCTCATCAAAGGAAGGAATAATAGGGACAATTGTAACTGTGCATCACAAAGTAATACAAGGAGTCCAACTGCATGAATGAATCAATCCTGTACAGGTAGTCTTTGATTCATGATTACAATTCAGTGCAAATTTTTGTTGTTAAGTGAAATGTTTGTTAAGTGAGTTTTGCCCCATTTTACAGCTTGTCTTCCCACAGTTCACCACACTATAAAAAACTTGTTGAGACTTCAGAAAAAGTGCAGAGAAGAGCAACCAAGATGATTAGGGAACTGGAGGCTAAAACATGACAAACAGTTAAAGGAACTGGGCATGGCTAGTCCAGTGAAGAGAAGGACCACGAGAGACATGATCACATCTTCTAACAGTTGAGAGGCTGCCACAGAGAGGAGGGGCTCAAGCTATTTTCCAAGGCACCTGAAGGCCAAAAAGACAAGGAATAATGGATGGCAACTGTTCAAGGAGAGATTCAACCTGGAAATAAGGAGAATTGAGTGAGAACAATCAACCAAAGGAAGAGAAGTTGCCTTCTGGGACCTTCATCACATGAGACTTTCAAGAAGAGACTGGACTGGCATCTGTCAACAATGATGTAGAGTCTCCTGCTTGGGTGGTGAGGGTTGGACTAGATGACCTCTAAGGTCCCTTCTAACTCCATTAACCTGTAATCTCTACATTGTTAAACGAATCACAGCAGTTGTTAGTGACACAGTTGTTAAATGTATCTGGCTTCCTCATTGACTTTGCGCGTCACAAGGTTGGAAAAGGGGAATACATCCCCTTGGGACACAGCAACGGTCATAAATATGAACCAGTGGACAAACATCTGAATTTTGGTCATATGATTATTGTGATGCAAAGGACACAACTTCGTGAAAAATAATCATAAATTCCCCCCCTCCAGTGCTGTTGTAGCTTTTGAACAGTCACTAAACAAACTATTGCAAGTCAAGGAAGTAGATCAATGAACGGATTTTCTCTTTCTGGACACCTTATAGACTCTATAGAGTGTTTTTTGGTGCAGGACTGGTTTTTTGGGAGCAAGTAAGCCATCATTTTAATGAAGTCTTTAATGAATGAAGAAACAGTAATCTTTACAAAATGTATGATGTATGATGGCATCAAAGAAATTTTGGAGAAGGCTTCTATTCAGGCCAATTTTTATTTGACTAAGATGGACTGTTAGATCTCATGGAAAATACGCTCCTCTTTCAATTGTTTTGTTTTGGGGAGAAGGATGAATTTACTGCTTGTAAAAGTGAGCAACTTTTTATCACTTTCTCCCACAAAGTAGAACTAAATCAAATTGATAAGATAGGCGTCTCCTGCAAATCATGAGAATTAACATCAATAATGAAATAAAACATTGCAAGCTTTATTTTATAGCTTTCTGAGGTATATATACCGTATATACTCGAGTATAAGCCGAGTTTTTCAGCCCAAAAAATGGGCTGAAAAACACAACCTCGGCTTATACTCGGGTCATTGACAAAGTCACCACACGAGGGCGCCATTGCTTGAGCCAGAGCGAGGAGGCACCAGCTTTTGTCCCATCTCGCATGCCGTAGTTCCTCTCCCTAGCTCAAGCAAAAGAGGCAGCCATTTGCTCCAACCGAGAGGGGGGGAAAGGAATGGTGAGTAACTATTCCTTGCTCTCTCTACATTGCCCTTAGTCGGATTAAAAAGGCCCCCTGCTGTCAGATTCTCCTCCCCCTCCTTTGAAAGGATTTAAACTGTTTAAAAAATGGTATTTTGTGGTAGTTGCTGTCCTTGCTTGGATAATGTGTTATGAGGCAGAGCTAGACAGGAATTCTTTTTCTATCTGTCTATCTTTCTATCTATCTATTTTTCTATCTATCTATTTTTCTTTCTATCTATCTATCTATCTACCTGTATCTATCTATCTATCTATCTATTTTTCTATCTGTCTGTCTGTCTGTCTGTCTATCTATCTTTCTATCTCTATCTATCTATCTATCTATCTATCTATCTGTATCTATTTCTATCTATCTATTTTTCTATCTTTCTATCTATCTATTTTTCTATCTATCTATTTTTCTTTCTATCTATATATCTACCTGTATCTATTTCTATCTATCTATCTATCTATCTATCTATCTATCTATCTATCTATCTATTTTTCTATCTGTCTGTCTGTCTGTCTATCTATTTATCTTTCTATCTCTATCTATCTATCTATCTATCTATCTATCTATCTATCTATCTGTATCTATTTCTATCTATCTATTTTTCTATCTTTCTATCTATATATTTTTCTATCTATCTATCTATTTTTCTATCTATCTATCTATCTATCTGTATCTATTTCTATCTATCTATCTATCAATCTATTTTTCTGTCTGTCTGTCTGTCTATCTATCTTTCTATCTATATCTATCTGTCTGTCTGTCTGTCTATCTACCTATCTACCTATCTATCTATTTGGTTTTCTATGCTGATAACCTCACAGCAGCTAATGCTGAAGCTCTTCTTTGGATACACTTATTTATTTGTTTGTTTGTTTGTTTATTTATTTAATTGGATTTGTATGCAATCCCTCTCCAAGGACTCAGGGTGGCTCACAGCATATATAAAAACAGAACAATAATGTAAATCCAATTAATGATGAGAAGGAATCCAGTTTTGAAGGATTTTAACTCTTAGGTTTTAGCTTTGTTCCTGATCGAACTACTTTTTTTACTTTTTACTTTATTGTTAATATTGTTAATTTGTTTACCCTCTTTTAAATTTACAGAGCTAGTTTACTGGTTTTCTTTAAAATAAATATTCTAAAACATGTCTCAATTAATGTAATTTTATTGTTTTCCATTTTTATAAGTTACCAGTAGCCACTGCATTTTCTAACCTCGGCTTATACTCGGGTCAATACGTTTTCCCAGTTTTTGTGGCAAAAATTGGTGCCTCGGCTTATACTCGGGTCGGCTTATACTCGAGTATATACGGTATATATATATATATATATACAGTGGTCCCTCGATTATCGCGAGGGTTCCGTTCCAGGACCCCTCGCGATAATCGATTTTTCGCGAAGTAGCGGTGCGGAAGTAAAAACACCATCTGCGCATGCGCAGATGGTGTTTTTACTTCCGCCGCAGCAGCGAGGAGCCGAAGATTGGGGTTTCCCCGCCGCCCACGCAAAGGGGAAACACCGATCTTCGGCTCCTCGCTGCTGCCGCGCCCGCCGCTTGTCCGCCGCCTGCCTGCCCGCGCGCCCGCCGCTCGCCCGCCCTTCGCCCGCCCACGCCGTTCGCTCGCGCCGCTTCCCAGCTGAGTCCTGAAGCCAAACGCCAAAGGCGAACTTCCGCGTTTGGCTTCAGGACTCAGCTGGGAAGCGGCGCTGGGGTCTTACCGGCCGCCCACGCAAAGGGGAAACCCCGGGTCCTCGCTGATGCCCGCCGCTCGCCCTCCCGCCAGCAAGAGGGGGAAGACCCAGGGAAGCCGCCCAGCAGCTGATCTGCCCGGTGGGGAACGCAAACTCCACCATCTACGCATGCGTGACCATAGAAAAAAAGGGCGCGCATGCGCAGATGGTGTTTTTACTTCCGGGTGGAAAAATCGCGATATAGCGTTTAGCGAAGATCGAGATCGCGAAACTCGAGGGATCACTGTGTATATATATATATATATATATATATATATATATATATATATATGTTAAATGTTTTTTTTAGCTGACATAAGAAATATATATATATATATACACACACACACATATATATATATACATATATATATATATATTTATTTCAGCAAAAACATGTGAGATATATATATATATATATCAATATATATATATATATATATATATATGTATCAAATATATATATATGTATCAAATGTTTTTATCTGAAATTTTAAAATTAAGGGAGACTAGGATGGTACCATTTCGGCCTTGTTCTGGCCTCATCAGCTAGCCATACCTTTCCTTACTGGGATTCGATCTGGCAGCCTCTGCCTTGCAAGGCAGAGAATTAGCAGTTGAGCCACCAGACCTGATCCCTCCAGCTCTGTACCAGGGAGGGGCTGTATGTTTTTTTTTCTGTCGGATCACCCTGGTATATTGAAGGAACGTCACAGCTCCTTTTTTGCCTCTAGGCCCAACCCAGGACCATTTCAAGGCAGTTAATTTATTCATAGCCGACAACTATAATATGACGGTCTTGGTATATTCGGGTTTCTTCCCGTGTAGGATTTTGAAATTTCTGGTGACGTTTCGACGACCTAAGCTGCCTTCCTTCTTTAAATACTGGTGGCTGGGTGTGGTTTGATGGCTCAGCAATTGCCTGCTGTGTAGAAACTTCCTGGTGAGTCAGTGGGGTAATATCTGGGGTTGTTGATGTAGCTGAGGTATGCTGATTATGGCCAACTACTCAGGATATCACGCCTAATCTACAACCATTAACTAATCAGCATACCTCAGCTACATCAATGACGGACCAGCCTGAAGATGACGAGTGAGACCTCATCGAAACGTCGCCAGAAATTTCCAAATCCTACACGGGAAGAAACCCGAATATACCAGGACCGTCATATATATATATATATGTTTTCGTAGATTTTCACGGGTACAGGTATGACGGTCTTGGTATATTCGGGTTTCTTCCCGTGTAGGTTTTGGAAATTTCTGGCAACGTTTTGACGAGGTCCCACTCGTCATCTTCAGGCTGGTGTTTCTGTCCTTGTTCAATATATATATATATATGATCAGAAGGTTCTTTGTTCTAATTTAAATATTCATAGCTCCGACCTGCTGTGAAATTTTGAAACAAAATGGAAAGGGTGAATATTACTAAAGGTTTGTAGTGTTACTATGGCTGAAAACCTTCAAAATCCAACCTATTATAAGATTAAAATCTTCTATGTGAATGTAATACTTAAGCAAAATAAAAGATTATAAACAGAGGCATACAATCAAGATTAGGTGAAGTACTAGAACCACTTTGCAAAACCCTATTAAGACCACTGCAAACAATTTCGGTCACCATTCTACAAAAAAAGATGTCGAGACCTTGGAAAAAATCCAGAGAAGAGCAACTAAGTCTAAGATGATCAAAGTTCTGGAGACTAAACCCTGGGACACCTGCAGGATTTGGGTCTGGTTAGTTTAAAGAAAAGCAGAATTAGGGGTGAAATGATAGCAGTATTCCAATACTTGAGCAACTGCCACAAAGAAGGGAGGGTCAAATTATTCTCCGAAGCACCAGATGGCAGGACAAGAAACAATGGATGGAAACTAATCAAAAGGAGAAGGAACTTGGAATTAAGGAGAAGCTTCCTAACAGTGAGGACAATTAACCAGTGGAACGGTTTGCCTCCGGAAATCATGGGTGCTTCATCACTGGAGATTTTTATGAAGAAACTAAATAGTCATTTATCTGAAATTGTATAGGTTCTCTTGCTTGAGCAGGAGGTTGGATTAGAGCAGTGTTTCCCAATCTTGGCAACTTGAAGATATTTGGACTTCAACTCCCAGAATTCCCCAGCCACCAAACGTTGGCTGGGGAATTCTGGGAGTTGAAGTCCAAATATCTTCAAGTTGCCAAGGTTGGCAAACACTGGATTAGAAGACCTCTAAGGTCCCTTCCAGCTTTATTCTATTCTAATTGGTCAAATTATTGATCACATTCAGCATTCCTATCTGTTATGGAAGATGCTATTAGTAAATGAATTATCAGCAAATGGTCAAGTTACCTGTCTCAAAATGGCCCTTGGTTGAGTACGCTATATTTTTAAACCCATAGAACCTGGATGTTCATCCTTGAAAACCTATTCAGGCTTAAAGATCTAACAGGTCTGCCATTGCCATCAGTTTTTCATTATGTTCTTAGTCAACAAATGGGTCTAGAAATTGTATTCCAAGAAATCCAGCCCCCACCATCAGCCCCCATGAATGCTGCCACAGCTCTGAACACAACGGCGCTTTCAAAAATCCTCAAATCACTTTAAACTTCAAATAAAAATCATTACCTGGGAAGGAGATTACTCTTATGCTCTTGTTATCCACACTCTTCTCTTTGGATGTTAAATTGTTTAGCACCCCTGCAACATTTATCTTGATATCATGGTGGACTTGCTGGAGTGTTTCTTATTTATCATATTTGACCGTGTCTACAAAGGAAACTTGAGTCTGTGGCGCTCAATATCTCCTATGGCATTGTGCAGAACTAGGTTTCCACTCCCAACTTTTTTCTCTTTTGGTAAAGCCATTGGGTGGTATGTTTTCTTTCTTTCTTTCTTTCTTTCTTTCTTTCGGTCTTTCTTTTCTTTCTTTCCTTTCCTTCCTTCCTTCTTTCTTTCTTTCTGTCTGTTTGTCTGTCTTTCTTTTCTTTCTTTCCTTCTTTCCTTCCTCCTTCCTTCCCTCCTTTCTTTCTTTTTTCTTCTTTTTGCTGAAAAGCAAGTCTGCGAATTGAATTGACACAAATTCAATCTAAGTTACAAAGAGCAGAGGAGGTGGGGGAGAGAAATAGAAGCCCTTTCTAGGTTGTGAGCTTTATAGCTGCTGCTTCTTCTTGCAGACTCAGTTCTGTAAAATGCCTTGCAGATGGAATGCATTGGAGGGGAGGTTGAACATATATACAGTGTGTGTGTGTGTGTGTGTGTGTGTGTGTGTGTGTATCCAGCAGATTAAATGCAGGTGATAAAAGAACAGGATGGGCAATCGTCAAGTTTCTATCTCATTAAGGGAGGCAACCAGGAGAAGGTGTGGTCAACGTGTTGGCACCACAACGTTTCCCTCAGGACCTCCATGGGAAGCGCCAAATCTCCAACCATTCAGATGCCGGAATTCTCAGAATCAGACATGGATTTGTTTGGTTTTTTTATATAAAAGTTTGTATTGGAAATATTTACATGTAAAAAACATATACACACACACAAGACTTTACAAATCCCCCTCCCTCCCCTGCTGTCTCCCCAACAGCCTCATCGAGGTCTCTTGTATGGTATTGATGCTTTGGTATATCATTCGGTTTAAAGTATAACCAATTTGCTTAATTACAAACTTTCAACATGCGAATATATATTTGGTCAAATAGTAGTACAATTCAAGTTTAAACTATTATTCTTAACTTAAATAAGATTTTTAACTTTATTTATTCCCTTTCATGTAAGCAATCTTTCTATTCATATATAGAAATCTTTCCACACCTGGAAAAATCTTGTGTCTTCCTGGTCTATCATCTCCAATGTTAATTTATCTGCTTCTGCACAGTCTAACATTTTTTAAAATCAGATTTCTATCATTTGGAAATGTTTTATTTTTCCAGAACTGTGCTATACATATTCTTGTTGCAGTGATCAAGTGTTGAATCAGATAGTATTGTTCTTTTCATGGCTTTGTCGGTGATACTGAGTAAAAATAATTCAGGTTTCATTTCCAATTTGATTTTAATTATTTCTTTTATCCAATTCTGTAGCTTGTACCAAATTTTCTTAATTAATGGACACATCCACCATATGGGGAAGTACATGCCATTTTTTCTCTGCATTTCCAACAGTTTGGCTTGAGGTTTGAGTACATCTTTGCTAACCTAGCTGGTGGCATATGCCACCTATAAAATACATTTTCTTTATATGACGTGGATTTGGTCATTTTATAGTTTGTTAGCCAAATTTTTTCCCATTGGTCTAAATGGATAGCATGTCCATTATTCTTAGCCCAGCCAATCATATTTCCTCTAACAATTTTCTCTAGATTTTTATGTTCTAATAGTAATTTGTATACAGTGGTACCTCGTGATACAAACCCCTCATGATATGAACCCCTCGTGATACGAACCCGGGGTTTGGAAATTTTTTGCCTCTTCTTACGAACCTTTTTCGGCTTACGAACCCACCGCAGATCGCAAAATGGCACTCTGCTGGGTGCCGCCGCCCGGCTGTCACCTTTTAAAACAGCCGGGGGGTTCTTGGCGTTCTCCCGAACACCGAACCTGGAAGTTCGGGTTCGGGTTCCGGAAGCCACCGAAAAGCGCCCGGCTGTTTCAGAAGGTTACAGCCGGGCGGCACCGCCCGGCGGAGTGCTATTTCTGCAATCGGTGGTGGCGTTTTCAACCGATTTGGAGGCTGGAAAGGAGGTGGGGAATCCCAATAGGGAATTCCATGGGTGGAGCTTTGACGTCACGAAGACGTCCTTCCTGGAGGCACAGTGGGCCCAAATTAACAAAATACCAATCTCATATCATTTTTCAACACTATAACCAAATCAGTAGACCAATGCAGCGTAGTAGACCTCATATACTTGGACTTCAGCAAAGCTTTCGATAAAGTTGGCCACAATCTCCTAATCCACAAATTAGAAAAAAGCGGGATAGACTACAACACATGCAGATGAATAAACAGTTGGCTGACCAACCACACCCAACGAGATGTCCTAAATGACTCCAAATCCACATGGAGGAAGGTAGGCAGTGGGGTACCACAGGGTTCTGTCCTGAGCCCTGTGCTCTTCAACATTTTCATCAATGACCTTGACGAGGGAATAGAAGGGGAACTAATCAAATTTGCAGACGACACCAAGCTGGTGGAGGTAGCCAACACCCTGGAGGACAGGCTCAAAATACAGAAAGACCTAGAGAAATTAACACTGTGGGCCTACACTAACAAAATGATGTTCAACGTCAACAAGAGCAAAGTCCTTCACCTAGGCAAAACAAAAAACAAAACCCTAGAAACACATACAGCCTAGGAGTAACACCACAGCAGTAGCGACTGTGAAAGAGACCTCGGAGTCTTGGTGGATAATCAACTAAACATGAGCCAGCAATGTGCAGCAGCAGCCAAAAAAGCCAACACAATCCTAAGCTGCATCAACAGCGGAACATACTCCAAAACCAGGGAAGTATTAGTACGATTCTATTACGCCCTGGTCAGACCACATCTGAAGTACTGCATCCAGTTCTGGTCACCACACTTCAAAAGAAACATTGAAACTCTGGAGACCCTGCAGAGACCCCTTCGACCGAATGGAGGCGGTGGCAGCAGCGGTGGCTTCGAAGTTGATGATCCCTTGAAGCCGGTCCTTCCCGGCGCTGCGTTGCTGTAGCCTCCGAGGCTGCCGCCGCCACCACCTTCGTTCGGGCAAGGGGATCTCCGCAGTGTGCAGCCTCGGAGGCTACAGTAATGCAGTGCCGAGAAGGACCGGTTGTTGGGGGAAGAGGGAGAGAAAGAGAGAGAGAGAAAGAGAAAGAAAGAGAAAAAGAGCAGCTGTTGGTCCCTTGAAGCCGGTTCTTCTCAGTGCTGCGTTGCTGTTGCTTCCGAGGCCGCCCAGTGCGGAGATCCCCCATCGCCGCCACCGTCTAAATCGGAATATTCATGTAAATTGTAATATTCTGACTTACACCAAACTCGGCTTACGACAGGTCCCGGGAACGGATCCCCATCGTAAGTCAGGGACTACCTTTATTGGCAATTCTGTGTTAGCAAAATCTTCAGAAGAGTAGGATTTAGGGGTAGTGATTTCTGACAGTCTCAAAATGGGTGAACAGTGCGATCAGGCAAAAGGGAAAGCGAGTAGAATGCTTGACTGCATAGTTAGACGTATAACAAGCAGGAAGAGGGAGATTGTGATCCCGCTGTATAGAGCGCTGGTGAGATCTCACCTACAAAAAGATATTGATCAAATTGAATGGGTCCAAAGACAGGCTACAAAAATGGTGGAAGGTCTTAAGCATCAAACTTATCAGGAAAGACTTCATGAACTCAATCTGTATAGTCTGGAGGACAGAAGGAAAAGGGGGGACATGATTGAAACATTGACATATGTTAAAGAGTTAAATAAGGTTCAGGAGGGAAGTGTTTTTAATAGGAAAGTGAACACAAAAACAAGGGGGCGCAATCTGAGGTTAGTTGGGGGAAAGATCAAAAGCAATGTGAGAAAATATTATTTTACTGAAAGAGTAGTAGATGCTTGGAATGAACTTCCAAATAATTGAATTTAAACATGCTTGGGATAAACATAGATCCATCCTAAGATAAAATACAGGAAATAATATAAGGGCAGACTAGATGGACCAGGAGGTCTTTTTCTGCCATCAATCTTCTATGTTTCTATGTTTCTTTGCTGGCTCAGTGTGAAGTGTGGGAAACTCACTAGCGGAAATTCTTTTTTAATTTAAAAAAAATTAAATATAGACATTAAAAACATTAAAATAAAGACAAATATTTAAACAGTACAAAACAACACAATTTACAAATATATATAACCACCTCTTTAACACATTCTACCGTAGATTGTCATCATGTTAGATTTTCACATGTCATTAAGTTAAACTGTATTTCCTTTACAGTTTTTATTTATTTATCTATGGGTAAATATACATATCCTTAAATATGCTATTACAAATCCTTACATATCCTTACATACACATACTGTATTTTTATCTATTAGTAAATAGAGAGAGAAAGAGAAAGTGAGAGAAAGAGAGAGAGAGGGAGAGAAGGAAAGAGAGAGAGAGAGAGAGGGGGGAAAGAGAGAGAGATAGGGAAAGAGAGAGAGAAAGACAGAAAGAGAATGAGAGAGAGAAAGAAAGAAAGAGACAGAGGGAGAGAGGGAAAGAGAGTGTGTGAGAGAAAGACAGAGAAAGAGGGAGAGAGAAAGAGAGAGAGAAAGACAGAGGGAGAAAGAATGTGAGAGAAAGAGAGAGAGTGTGAGAAAGAGAGAGAAAGATTGAGAGAAAAAGAGAGAGGAAAAGAGAGAGAGGGAGAGAGGGAAAGAGAGAGAGAAAGACAGAGGGAGAAAGAGAGTGTGAGAGAAAGAGTGAGTGAGAGAGAGAAAGAGAGCGAGAAAGAGAGTGAGAAAGAGAAAGAGAGAAAGAGAGAAAAAGAGAGAAAGAGAGAAAAAGAGAAAGAGAGAAAGAGAGTGGAAAAAAAGAGAGAAAAGGGAGAGAGAAAGACAGAGAGAATGAATGAAAGAGTGAGAAAGAGAGAGAGAGGGTGATAGAGAGAAAGAGACAGAAAGAAAACAAGGGAGAGAAAGAGAAAAAAAGGATAATAGGACAGAAGGACAGGGACGGTAGGTACAACAGTGTGGAAGATGCCAATCCTGACCGCATTCGGCCTGCCCCATTCCTGAAGTTTGGATCTTGGCTGTTCAATACCCTCCAACCTCCTTTCTCCCTTCCTTGCCCGTTAGCCTCCCCCAGATAGGGAGGGGTAGCTCCTTGACCCACCAGAGGCCCAGAAGATCTCCCCTTGCCCCACTCTGCTTTGATCTCGTAGTTGTGCGGAGGGGGTCTCACCTGGTTGGAAGGATCAAGGATCCCCAGCCGAGGGTGGATTTTACTGCTCTCCTTCTCTGCTCGGTGATCTCTCCGTCCTTTTAAGGGCCGGCGATGGGAATGAAGTCCAAAGGTTGCACAACCATGGAAAGCAGTGAAAGATTCTTGGCCGCAGGACCGCATCTCTCCCGTCGGTCTTTTGGGGTTTCCTTTCCAACCATTTTTATAGCCGTCCATAAATCCGTCCCTAAGTCCTGCAGATGGGTCCTTTGAAAGAAATCACATGGTCCAAAAGGGGTGTGTGTGAGAGAGGGAGAGAGAGAAAAAGAGAAAAAAGAGAAAGAGACAGAGGGGAAGAGAGAGAATGAAAGAGAAGGAGGGAGAAAGAGGGAGGGGGGGAGAGAGACAAAGAAAGAGAGTAAAGAGAGAGAGTGAGAGAGAGAAAGAGAGGCAGAGAGAGAAAGAGAGGGAGAGAAAAATAGGGAGAGAAAGAGAGGGAGGGAGAGTGAAAGAAAAAGAGAGAGAAAGAGAGTGAGAGAGAAAAAGAGAAAGAAACAGAGACAAAAGGAGAGAGAAAGAAATATGGAGAGAGAAAAAGGGAGAGAGATAAAGAAAGAGAGAAGAGAAATAGAGAGAGAGAAAGAAAGGAAGAAAGGGAAAGAAAGATAAAGAAAGAGAGAGGGGGAGAGAAAGAGAGAGAGAAAGAAGTTCTGACTGCAATTGAACCCCAAATTAAGGGAGTTTCCCCAAATTTTGCAAGGTAGGTAGGTAGGTAGGTAGGTAGGTAGGTAGATAGATAGATAGATAGATAGATAGATAGATAGATAGATAGATAGATAGATAGATAGATAGATAGATAGATAGGTTGATATTCCTGGAGGCGTCTGTAATATGGTAAATGATTTAGCTTTACTAGATAAATGGTCTAAGCAATGGAAACTGCAGTTTAATGTTTCCAAATGTAAAATAATGCACTTGGGGAAAAGGAATACTCAATCTGAGTATTGTATTGGCAGTTCAGTGTTGGCAAATACTTCAAAAGAAAAGGATTTAGGGGTAGTGATTTCTGACAGTCTCAAAATGGGTGAACAGTGCAGTCAGGCGGTAGGGAAAGCAAGTAGGATGCTTGGCTGCATAGCTAGAGGTATAACAAGCAGGAAGAGGGAGATTATGATCCCACTATATAGAATGCTGGTGAGACCACATTTGGAATACTGTGTTCAGTTCTGGAGACCTCACCTACAAAAAGATATTGACAAAATTGAACGGGTCCAAAGACGGGCTACAAGAATGGTGGAAGGTCTTAAGCATAAAACGTATCAGGAGAGACTTCATGAACTCCATCTGTATAGTCTGGAGGACAGAAGGAAAAGGGGGGACATGATTGAAACATTTAAATATATTAAAGGGTTAAATAAGGTCCAGGAGGGAAGTGTTTTTAATAGGAAAGTGAACACAAGAACAAGGGGACACAATCTGAAGTTAGTTGGGGGAAAGATCAAAAGCAACATGAGGAAATATTATTTTACTGAAAGAGTAGTAGATCCTTGGAACAAACTTCCAGCAGACGTGGTAGATAAATCCACAGTAACTGAATTTAAACATGCCTGGGATAAACATATATCCATCCTAAGATAAAATACAGAAAATAGTATAAGGGCAGACTAGATGGACCATGAGGTCTTTTTCTGCCGTCAGACTTCTATGTTTCTATGTTTCTATGTTTCTAGATAGATAGATAGATAGATATAAAGATACAGATAGAGATAGAGAAAAAAGAAAGAGAAAGAAAGAAAGAAAGAAAGAAATACTAGTTAGCTAGCTAACTACATAGATATAGAGATAGATAGGTGGATGGATGGATGGATGGATGGATGGATGGATGGATGGATGGATGGATGGATGGATGAGTTGGGGAACAGCTGTGCAGAGGAGTGAAGGACCAAGAGAGATCTTTTGCTGCCCTTTGCTGGACGTTTGTGATTCATGAGACAGGAAGGATGCTTCGAAATTGGCGGGAGAAAGTTGATCCTCCTCCCCATGCTCCTTTCGCTTTTGTTTTCTGGACACACGGAAGAGAATGCAGAGGGCCAGACTCCTGAAGGAGGGGAAAGCAGGACAGGTGGGCAACAAAGGTGACCTAGAAGCAGGTAATTTTCAGGTAATATTCTAGGTCATTTGGGGACAGCGGGTCGCTCCATTTTTTTAAGGCTCCTGCTTTCCGGGTGCCAAGGCAAGCATGCATGCCAGAACACTCCTGCGCATGCAACACCAGGTGACCTCCATGCACGGGTGCCAGCGGTGGGCCACCATGAGAGAGAGAGAGAGAGAAAGAGAGAGAGAAAGAGAGAAGAAAAAAAGAGAGGGAGGGAGAGAGAGAGAAAGAAAAAAGAGAGAGAAAGAGATAGAAGGAAAGAGAGGTAGAAAAACAGAGATAAAAGAGAGAGAGAGAGAGAGAGGAACGGGAGGGAGGGAGAAAGAGAAAAACAGAGAGAGAAAGAGGGGGAGAGATGGGGGAAGAGGGAGAGAAAGAGAGAGAGAAAGAGAAAGAAAGAGAAAAAGAGGGGAGTGGGAGTGGGAGAAAGAGAGAGCAAGAGAAAAAGAGAGAGGGAAAGAGGTGGAGAGAGAAAGAGAAAAAGAGAGAGACAATGAGAGAGGGAGACAGAGGGAAAGAGAGAAAGAAGAAGAGGGGGAAGAGAGAAAGATAGAGGAGAAAGAGAGAAAGGGAGAGAAAGGGAAAACAGAGAGAGAAAGAGAGAAGGAGGCAGAGAGAAAGAGACAGTGATGGAGGGTGAGACAGAGAGAAAGAGAAAGAGAGAAAAAGAGGGAGGGAGGGAGGGAGAGAGAGACAGAGGGAGGGAGAGAGAGAGAAAGAGAAAATGAGAGGGAAAGAGTGAGAAAAAGAGAGAAAGAGAGAAACAGAAAAAGAAAGAGAGAGAGAAAACAGAAAAAGAGGGAAAGAGAGAAAGAGAGACAGAGAGAGAGGGAGAAAGAGAGGGATAGAAAGAGATGGAGAGAAAGAGAGAGAGAGAGACAGAGAGAAAAACAGAGAAATTGAAAGAGAAAGAAAGAGGGAAAGATAGAGAATGAAAGTGAGAGAGAGAGGGGGGAGACAGAGAGAGAGAAAGATAGTGAGAGAATAACAGAGAAACTGAGAGAGAAAGAGAAAGGGAAAGACCGAGAGAGAGAAAGAGAGTGAGAGAGAGAGAGCGCCATAGGGTACTTAGAACCTTTGTCCAGTTCAGTGGACATTTAGGATCCAAGCTCTCAAAGAAACACAGAAGATCCAAAGAAAGAGAGAGAAAAATAAAGAAAAAAGAGATAAAGAGATGGAGGGGGGAGAGAGAGAGGGAGAGAGAGAGAGAGAAAGAGAGGGGGGAGGGAGAGAAACAGAGAGAAAAGAGAGAGAGTAAAGAGAGTGAGAGAGAGAAAGAGAGGCAGAGAGAAAAGAGAGAAAGAGAGAGAGCAAATATCAACCTTCATGGAACTGCCGGACTCCTCCAGGCCGAGGGAGAATCTCTTTGCCGACGCCTCTTTTCAGCCGGTCTTCGAGCATAACATCCAGCTCTCATTTCGGTTCCCAGGACCAGCTGGGATTTCCAGGAAATGAAGGCTTCACCTTCTCTTTCGACTTTCTCTTTCAGAGTTGCCCTGGTGGGGGGAGAAAGGCGGGGGGGGGGTGTTTCCATCTGGCCTTGGGAAAAGCTAAGGGTGTGCATACGTGCGCCAGCCTGCCTTCCGTCCCGTCCTCCTGTTTCTCTTTTATGAGGATCATGTATATAAACCACCACTCCGTACTTGACAAAACAAACAGATAAATAAATAAATAAATAAATAAATAATAATAATAATAATAATAATAATAATGATAGATAGATAGATAGATAGATAGATAGATAGATAGATAGATAGATAGATAGATAGATAGATAGATAGATAGATAGGTAGGTGGGTAGGTGGGTAGGTGGGTAGGTGGGTAGGTGGGTAGGTGGGTGGGTGGGTGGGTGGGTGGGTAGACAGACAGACAGACAGACAGACAGACAGACAGAAAGACAGAAAGACAGAAAGACAGAAAGACAGACAGAAAGACAGACAGACAGACAAGGGTGATAGATAGGTAGGTAGGTAAGTAGGTAGGTGGGTAGGTAGGTAGATAGATAGACAGACAGACAGACGAGGATGCTAGGTAGGTAAGTAGGTGTGTGGGTAGGTAGGTAGGTAGACAGACAGACAGACAGGGAGACTTGGCCACCAATCTTTGACTTGGGTTCTTCACAGACCACATAGTGAGGGCTGGATTAGAACACAGAACAGAAAGGCTCAACGTTCCACCCTACGAACCCAACTAAAACAAACACCATCAAGACGATCCAATCTCTGTTCTATTGTCTTCTATCATTACTTTTCATCATAATTCCTTGCTTATAAGGAATATAAGTTACTCATAATATCTTTACTTTCCATAATTCCTTAGAAGCTGAGAAGCGATCATAGTTGCATTCTGGACAAATTGCCCTCCCGTCAGAATACAATTCATCCATAGGTCCATTGAACTGAACACAATATAAACAAGACAATAACCTTACAATGAATTTCTGTAAATGAAGCAAAGAAAGGAAACCTAAATTCTACCTCCCCACTTCCTTACCCCAGCCCCCAGCCCCATAATTCCTTGGAAGCTGAGAAGCAATAACAGTTGCAATAGGAAAAACGTCTTTGGAAGCTTGAGCGTGGCCTTTGGCAGAGCTGCCACCTTGGGAGCCGAGCCTCAATGAGAGAGACTTTCTGATCCCTGATGGAAAAGGAAATGACCAGAAGTTGTATTTTTGGTTGACGTCTATCATGTCTTCCCTGTAACAGCTGTTCCTTTCCACCAGAGCATCAATCGTGGTCATCAGTTTGGCCACCTGAGATGCCCGTTCTTCCCCTTCGGCCATGTTGTTGAAAAACAGGCACCAGTTCCCGTATTCAGCGATATAGTCCTTCAGTTTATTATTTCTGGAAGATATTAATTTTTCTAGAGATTCACCTCCCAGGTCATCTTTGTGGGTGAACAAGAGGATTGTGTAATCCTTGGCTATCAGGCCAAAAATCTCTTTGATCCGCTGAGCCACAACCATCTCCCAGGAGCAACACCGAAGATTGATCAAGTGCAGAATGACATGGGGATCTGGGGAGCAAAACTTCACGGACTTCCTCACTTCTGCAGCAACATAGTCGTCTGGACGATATTAGGAAAAGCCAGGCGTGTCAACAACCACAACTTTCCTGCTCTTCAGGAGCGCCTCCTCCTTTTGGCATGTTTGTGTTATTGACTCCCAATAAGACATCTCACTCTCAAAGATTTTGCTTCCCAGGATTGTGTTTCCTATTGCACTTTTCCCACTTTGGCATTCGCCCACCAGGACAATCCTCTGTTCAGGCCCTGCAACCCAAAGGGGAGAGGAGAGATGAAGGGGACTGATCAGCAGTCTTTCCCTCCACCCAGGACAGTAACTTCCACCCCCTCCACCTCCACACTCACCCCCAGGAACCAAGGCACATTGCACAGCACAAAACCCGGGATTTCTGCGTGAAAAGCAAAACAGAGTCAGCCAAAGGAGAGTCCGCCTTGCAGGCATGTTACCAAGAACTCCCTTCCTTCAGAAGACACAGGGAGGTATTAGGGGGGGGTAAGGAAGGGCCACCCCTAGAAGTCTGACGGCAGAAAAAGACCTCATGGTCCATCTAGTCTGCCCTTATACTATTTTCTGTATTTTATCTTAGGATGGATCTATGTTTATCCCAGGCATGCTTAAATTCAGTTACTGTGGATTTATCTACCACGTCTGCTGGAAGTTTGTTCCAAGCATCTACTACTCTTTCAGAAAAATAATATTTTCTCAGGTTGCTTTTGATCTTTCCCCCAACTAACTTCAGATTGTGTCCCCTTGTTCTTGTGTTCACTTTCCTATTAAAAACAGTTCCCTCCTGGACCTTATTTAACCCTTTAATATATTTAAATGTTTCGATCATGTCCCCCCTTTTCCTTCTGTCCTCCAGACTATACAGATTGAGTTCATTAAGTCTTTCCTGATACGTTTTATGCTTAAGACCTTCCACCATTCTTGTAGCCCGTCTTTGGACCCGTTCAATTTTGTCAATATCTTTTTGTAGGTGAGGTCTCCAGAACTGAACACAGTATTCCAAATGTGGTCTCACCAGCATTCTATACAGCGGGATCATAATCTCCCTCTTCCTGCTTGTTATACCTCTAGCTATGCAGCCAAGCATCCTACTTGCTTTCCCTACCGCCTGACTGCACTTTTCACCCATTTTGAGACTGTCAGAAATCACTACCCCTAAATCCTTTTCCTTTGAAGTATTTGCTAACACAGAACTGCCAATACAATACTCAGATTGAGGATTCCTTTTCCCCAAGTGCATTATTTTACATTTGGAAACATTAAACTGCAGTTTCCATTTCTTTGACCATTTATCTAGTGAAGCTAAATCATTTACCATATTACAGACGCCTCCAGGAATATCAACCCTATTGCACACTTTAGAGTCATCGGCAAATAGGCAAACCTTCCCTACCAAACCTTCCCCTGTGTCACTCACAAACATATTAAAAAGAATAGGACCCAGAACAGACCCTTGTGGCACACGGCTTGTAACCTGACTCTGCTCAGAATACTCGCCATTAACAATAACTCTCTGATGTCTACGCTTCAGCCAGCTGCAAATCCATTGAACTATCCAGGGATTAAGTCCAATCTTCACTAATTTATCTATCAGCTCTTTATGTGGAACAGTATCAAAGGCTTTGCTGAAGTCCAGGTAGGCAATATCCACGGCACCACCTTCATCCAACACCTTTGTGACATAGTCAAAGAAATCAATGAGATTAGTCTGACATGATTTGCCTTCAGTAAAGCCATGCTGATTTGGCTCCAATAAGTTATTGTTTTTTAGGTGCTGATTTATCCTCTTTTTGAGTAGAGTCTCCATCATTTTAACTACAACTGATGTCAAGCTAACTGGCCTATAGTTACCAGCTTCTTCTCTACTGCCCTTCTTGTGGATAGGCAAAACACTGGCCATTCTCCAATCCTCAGGAACTTCTCCTGTTAACAAGGATTGGTTAAACAAATCAGTCAGGGGGGTAGCAATGACAGATCTGAGTTCTTTAAGAACTCTGGGGTGGATGCCATCTGGACCCATTGCCTTATTTATCTTTAATCGTTCAAGTTCTTCTAAGACATTGCCCTAGAGGCAGAGCCTTCTGATCCTTCCCCCCATGCCACCCCCCTTTTTATGCAGCCCTTCAATTCTTGGGATCCTGCACTTTGGGGGGTTCAGGAATGATAGGGGGTTGATATCCAAAATGGCTGACAGCTCCCCATATCTGGCTTCATGCTCGAAGGGAGTCTATTCTCCGGGGCTGCTCCTTCCGCACCTCCAGATTGTTCCAAAGGGTCACCCCAGATTGCCTTCCTCCAGCCCCTACCCCCAGCTTCGCACTCCTTAGCTTCCCAGCTCTCCTCCATGAATGGGGACTGGTCTTCAAGGACCCCTCCCCACACATTTGGGAAAAGTCACCTCAATTTCTGGTAAACCTGTGGAAGGAGCCTTCAACTTTGGGCTTCTCCATTGGCTGATTGAAGGATGGAGTAAATTGTTATTTCTTCCGCCTGAGTTCCATACACAAACTCGGAAAAGACTCCAGAGCAGAGAGCCTTCAAAGAATCCTCCTCCTAAAGAGAGGGACAAAATAACCCCCCTGCCCCGATGTCTCCCCACCCACCACATGACTTCTCCCTACTTTGTATAAGATGCTGTCCAGCTCCCCCTTCTCCCCCTTGTTTCTCTAGCAAGTGGGCCCAAGTGATGCTCTGTTGGGGTTTCTCCTCTGGAGATGGTAAGCTGGACATCTCAGTGTGGGAGTGTGTGGGCTGTCCCAAGCTGTCCCTTCCACAATGGAGGCTTTATGAAACAGACATTCAGGGAGGCCCCGAAAGACACTGCAAACTTGCCAGACCCAAGCACCGTGGATTTATTTATTTACTTACTTACTTACTTACTTACTTACTTACTTACTTACTTACTTACTTACTCACTCACTCACTTACTTACTTAATTTATTTATTAGATTTGTATGCCGGCCCTCTCCGCAGATAAACGACATTGTTTAGTCAACGGGACCCGGAGAAGGCCAACTCTGTGGGACCTAACTGGTCACTGGGATTCGTGCAGCAGAAGGCGGTCCCAGAGATATTCTGGTCCGATGCCATGAAGGGCTTTATAGGTCATAAGCAACACTTTGAATTGTGACCGGAAACCGATCGGCAACCAATGCAGACTGCGGAGTGTTGGGGTAACATGGGCATATTTGGGAAAGCCCATGATAGCTCTCGCAGCTGCATTCTGCATGATCTGGAGTTTCCGAACACTTTTCAAAGGTAGCCCCATGTAGACAGTGTTACAGCAGTCGAGCCTCAAGGTGATGAGGGCATGAGTGACTGTGAGCAGTGACTCCCGGTCCAAATAGGGCCGCAACGGGTGCACCAGGTGAACCTAGGCAAACGTCCCCCTCGCCACAGCTGAAAGATGTTTTTCTAATGTGAGTTGTGGATCAAGGAGGATGCCCTAGTTGCAGACCCTCTCTGAGGGGGTTAATGATTTCCCCCCCCAGGGTAATGGATGGACAGATGGAATTGTCCTTGGGAGGCAAAACCCACAGCCACTCCGTCTTATCAGGGTTGAGTTTGAGTCTGTTGACATCCATCCAGACCCCAACAGCCTCCAGGCACCGGCACATCTATCCCAGGAGAGCCGGAATTTGGTATCTGAATGGAAAAGCTCCTGATGTGAGGAAGAGAGAGCTGTGATTGAGGGAGAAGGGGTAGGATGGAGGTGACCCAACCCTACCCTCAATGGCAGCTCTTTCTTTCTTTGGCTGCCTGGGCAGAACTCAGCAGTCTTCAGAAAAGGACCGATTCAGCCTCCCCAAATTACCTGGAAAATCTCCCAACAGGTGCTTCTAGGCCACAACAACAACAACAATAGCCATAATAACAATAACAATAACAATAATAATAATAATAATAATAATAGCCATAATCATGCATTAGGTGACCATGTGAAGGACAGCATAGAGCCAGCGTTGATGGAGGTCAACAATAGGAAGCTTCTCAAGGTGAAGCAAACCAAGGACCAGTACAGGGAAACTGTAACTCAATGTCGTATGGACAGTTGGGGAACAAAGCATTGCATGGCCAGTCCTTGGAGAAGGTTGACGGCCAAGTGAATAAAGAAAAGACCTGGTTATGGCTTACCAGTGTAACAGTCCAAAAGGAGACCAGAGGACGAATACTGGCTGCAGAAGAACGAATGCTATCAAAGCCAGTATTGAAAAATCAACAGACGATCCAAAGTGCAGACTCTGTAAAGAAACAGATGAAACAATCGACCACCTACTCAGCTGCTGCAAAAAGATTGCACAGACTGACTACAAGCATAGACACGATGCTGTGGCACAGATGATCCACTGCAACTGATGCCAGAACTACCATCTACCAGTGGCAAAGGACTGGTGGGAACATAAGCTCATAAAAGTGGTCAAAAATGAGGAAGCAAAACTACTGTGGGACTTCTGACTGATCGAATTTTGGCCCATAACACACCAGACATCCTGATTGTGGAGAAAAAGAAAGCATGGATCATCGACACCGCAATCCCAGGAGACAGCAGAATTGAGGAGAAGCAACTAGAGAAATTTGCGAAATACGAAGACCTGAAAATCGAGCTGCAGCGACTCTGGCATAAGCCAGTAAAAGTGGTCCCAGGGGTCCTTGGCACGCTGGGCGCATTGCCGAAGGATCTCAGCAGACATTTAAAAAACATCGGAATTGACAAAAATCTCCATCTGTCAATTGCAAAAAGCCGCTTTACTGGGATCGGCAAACATAATTTGCTGCTACATCACGCAGTCCTAGGAGCTTTGGAAGCATCCGAGTGACGATGAAATATGAAATCCAGCATGGTGATCTCATTTGCTGTGTTGTATTGTTAATAATAATAATAATAATAATAATAATAATAATAATAATAATAATAATAATCCTAGGTGCTTGGGAAGCACCCAACTGGCGATGAAATACGAAATCCAGCATAGTGATTTTGTTTGCTGTGTTGTATTGTGTTGTATTATTATTATTGTTGTTGTTGTTGTTGTTATAGTTATTATAATTATTATAGTTATAATAATAACAACAGCAGCAGAGTTGGAAGGGAACCATCTTTTTTACATCACGGTGACCAAAACTGAAGTATTTGTCTGTTAATGCAACCTAGAACTGTGTTGGTTTTTTGGCAGCTGCTGCCCACGGCTGGCAGCTATTTAGATGGTTGTCCACAAGGACTCCAAGATCCCCCTTATAGTCACTACTGTTGAGCAAGGTACTACATACACTGTACCTGTGTATTCTGTTTTTCTTGCCTAAATGTAGAAGTTTCCTTTTTGCACCAATGAATTTCATTCCGTTTGATACCACCCAATGTCCAAGTCTGTCAAGATCCTTCTTTATCTTGCGCCTATCTTCTGGAGTGATGGCTATTCCTGCCAGTTTGGTGTCATCTGCAAATTTGATTAGTTCCCCTGTCTATCCCCTTTTGTTCAAGTCATGGATGACAACAGGAACTTGTTCAACAACATTGAAGTTGTTGCTACGCTGCCTGCTTTTCCGTCCCTCCTCTGTTGCCTTGCCTAACAAGGAAGAGAGGATCCCAAGGGTCTCAGCTGCTCCCGTAATCCTCCTCTGATGATCGCCTTTCCCAATATTGGGGACCTCATTTACTTAGACTTCAGCAAAGCTTTTGACAAAGTTGACCACTATCTCCTAATCAACAAATTTTTAAAAAGCGGAGTAGACTACAACACTTGCAGATGGATTAATAGTTGGCTGACCAACCGCACCTAACAAGTTGTCCTCAATGGTTCCAAATCCATATGGAAGAACGTAGGCAGTGGGGTACCACAGGATTCTTGTCCTGGGCCCTGTGCTCTTCAACATTTTCATCAACGACTTGGACGAGGGAATAGAAGGGCAACTGATCAAATTCGCAGACGACACCAAGCTGGCGGGGGTAGCCAATATCCTAGAAGACAGGCTCAAATTACAGAAAGACCTAGACAGACTTACACAGTGGTCCCATACCAACAAAATGATGTTTAACATTGACAATAGCAAAGTACTTCACCTAGGCAGAAAAAACCCTGGACACACATACAACCTGGGAGAAACCCCTCTTAGCAGTAGCGACTGTGAAAGAGACCTCGGAGTCTTGATGGATAATCAACTAAACATGAGCCAACAATGTGCAGCAGCAGCTAAAAAAGCCAACACAATCCTAAGCTGCAATTAACAGGGGAATACACTCCAAGACCAGGGAAGTCTTAATACCACTCTACTACGCCTTGATCCGACCACACCTGGAGTGCTGTATTCCATTCTGGTCACCACACTTCAAAAGAGACATTGAAACTCTGGAGAAGGTGCAAAAAAGAGCAACCAAGATGATTCAGGGACTGGAAACCAAGACTTACGAAGAGAGAATCAGGGAACTGGGCACGGATAGCCTAGAGAAAAGGAGGGCCAGAGCGGACATGATAGCAGTCTACAAGTATACGAGGGGATGTCACAGAGAGGAGGGGATCACTTTATTCTCCAGGGCACCAGAGGGCCGGACAAGGAACAACGACTGGAAGCTGACCAAGGAGAGATTCAACATGGAGATAAGGAGGAACTTCCTGACGGTCAGAGGGATCAACCGCTGGAACAACCTACCAGCGGACGTTGTGAACTCCAACACTGGACATTTTTAAGAGAAGATTGAACTGCCACTTGACTGGTGTGCTATAGGGTTCCTGCTTGGGCAGGGGGTTGAACTTGATGGCCTTCATGGTCCCTTTCAACTCTAACAATAAATAAATAAATAATTCAGGGCCCATTGGGGTTCTGGGTTGAAGACTCAAAAAGAGCTGAGGAATGGCTCCAGAAGGGAATGTCTGCTTCCTGGGTTTGGGTTGGGCCTTTCAGCTAGCTGAAATTGGGGCTCTCAAGCATGACAGGGTGGGGTGGGGGTCTACCTGTCAATCATTTGCATTCCCTCCCCCAGTTCTCAAGGGGGACATATTTTTTTAATGGCTTCTTTTACTTCCTTGTAGGGCTGTGCCTCCCCCTTCCCGTCTTTGGGGCTCCGTCTCTGGGACGGAAACTGAGATAAGGAGTCGGCAGGGTTTTCTGACCCAATGCAGATGTTCTTGGGAGCCTCAACCCCACAAAGAGGAAGGCTGAGAAGAAACATCTGGAGTGGAGCTGAAGGACACGAAGGAGATGGGAAGGACCCAGCAGGAGCCTGATTTCCACCAAGAAAGATCCAAAAGCTTTCGGGAAGACCCTTCATTAGACCTGCCCCCTCAAGTAGATTCTACTCATTCCATGTCTCCCCATCGGAAGTCAGGGCAGTCTCCCCTTTCTCTTCTGCCTGGTGAGTACATCATGGCATGGAATCAATTCAGTTGAGTGGATCAACCTCGCCGGTCTCCCTGGTGCCTCCCCAAAAGACACACCCTCTTTTATAAGAAAGGTGGGAGATTTAACAAGAATTTTTTTGCTTGAAACAGAAATCCTCTCTCTAATGAGTGTAATTGGCTAATGGAAGGTGGTGTAGAGCAGTACAGAAACAGCCTTGCAGAAAATATATGGCAACTGTTATGAAAACACAAATTCACCCAAGAAAAACAGGGAGGGGTGAGAAAGAACCTCACTGTTGTCCTGCTTTGATGCTCTTTCGGGTCAGGAGCAAAATTTACATGCTGTTTTTTATTACTGTTGTTAGCCACCCCGAGTCTGCGGAGAGGGGCGGCATACGAATCCAATCAATCAATCAATGGGAAATGTTATCAAGATTTCTGCTATTATAATCCATATTATATCCATATATTTGGTAGTCAGCCCCGCGACTTCCAAATGTAATGTGTGGTTGTGACTGAGTTGGTTTACTGTTTTTAATATAGTGGGATCTTAGCCTATAGTTTTAATTAATTAGATTTGTGTACACATTGTTTTATATTGTACCCTGTGAGTCTTCGGAGAAGAGCGGCATACAAGTCTAATTATTATTATCAATAATAATAATAATAATAATAATAATAATAATAATAATAATATCAATGTAGTTCAGTTCTAATATTTCTTCCATTGGTGTCTTCCCAGCTTGATGTACCTCAAGGGATTGACAGAGAGGCAAGCCCCAAAGACTCTGTGCTTCCCAAGGGACATGGGTCCAGGATGGTAGAGAATTAGGCTGTGGGGACGGTTGACTTGGAGGGGTGGAGATGCTGGCTTTTCTCCTGGGCTTGATGTCTTCTCATCTGAGGGGAGAAATCAGGTTCTCTAAGAGAAGGAATTGGCTTAAGGAGACTCAGTCAGGAATCTCTGACAAAGTTTCTTCAAGGCCACATGGTGAGGTCTGGATTAGAACACAGAACAGAAGGGCTCAACGTTCCGGCTGACAAACCCAACTAAAGCAAACACAGTCGAGATGATCCAATCTCTTAAGGCAAACCTTTATTGAGTACATCAGATCGGCAAGATGAAGGCAAAGCCAGATCCAGCTGATTCCCACCCAGAGCCAACCAGTTCAGGTTCTCCCTCCCCCTGTTGAACCAGGTCATATTGTCCAATGGAGTCTCCTGGTGTTCTGAGAAAGTCTGCTAAACAGCTGGTGAAGTGTCCTTGGTTCTGACGGCTGGCATCTTCATGTCT
>NW_027248657.1:0-53000 GCF_031021105.1 Erythrolamprus reginae | reverse complement strand
CTGCTCTGTTCTGCATCCCCACTCTCTTCTATATGCCTCTGGCACCCTGCTCTATTCTGCATCCCCACTCTCTTCTATATGCCTCTGGCACCCTGCTCCGTTCTGCATCCCCACTCTCTTCTATATGCCTCTGGCACCCTGCTCTATTCTGCATCCCCACTCTCTTCTATATGCCTCTGGCACCCTGCTCTATTCTGCATCCCCACTCTCTTCTATATGCCTCTGGCACCCTGCTCTGTTCTGCATCCCCACTCTCTTCTATATGCCTCTGGCACCCTGCTCTATTCTGCATCCCCACTCTCTTCTATATGCCTCTGGCACCCTGCTCCGTTCTGCATCCCCACTCTCTTCTATATGCCTCTGGCACCCTGCTCTGTTCTGCATCCCCACTCTCTTCTATATGCCTCTGGCACCCTACTCCGTTCTGCATCCCCACTCTCTTCTAAATGCCTCTGGCACCCTGCTCTGTTCTGCATCCCCACTCTCTTCTATATGCCTCTGGCACCCTGCTCTATTCTGCATCCCCACTCTCTTCTATATGCCTCTGGCACCCTGCTCCGTTCTGCATCCCCACTCTCTTCTATATGCCTCTGGCACCCTACTCCGTTCTGCATCCCCACTCTCTTCTATATGCCTCTGGCACCCTACTCCGTTCTGCATCCCCACTCTCTTCTATATGCCTCTGGCACCCTGCTCCGTTCTGCATCCCCACTCTCTTCTATATGCCTCTGGCACCCTGCTCCGTTCTGCATCCCCACTCTCTTCTATATGCCTCTGGCACCCTGCTCCGTTCTGCATCCCCACTCTCTTCTATATGCCTCTGGCACCCTGCTCCGTTCTGCATCCCCACTCTCTTCTATATGCCTCTGGCACCCTGCTCCGTTCTGCATCCCCACTCTCTTCTATATGCCTCTGGCACCCTGCTCTATTCTGCATCCCCACTCTCTTCTATATGCCTCTGGCACCCTGCTCTATTCTGCATCCCCACTCTCTTCTATATGCCTCTGGCACCCTGCTCCGTTCTGCATCCCCACTCTCTTCTATATGCCTCTGGCACCCTGCTCCGTTCTGCATCCCCACTCTCTTCTATATGCCTCTGGCACCCTGCTCCGTTCTGCATCCCCACTCTCTTCTATATGCCTCTGGCACCCTGCTCCGTTCTGCATCCCCACTCTCTTCTATATGCCTCTGGCACCCTGCTCCGTTCTGCATCCCCACTCTCTTCTATATGCCTCTGGCACCCTGCTCTATTCTGCATCCCCACTCTCTTCTATATGCCTCTGGCACCCTGCTCTGTTCTGCATCCCCACTCTCTTCTATATGCCTCTGGCACCCTGCTCCGTTCTGCATCCCCACTCTCTTCTATATGCCTCTGGCACCCTGCTCTATTCTGCATCCCCACTCTCTTCTATATGCCTCTGGCACCCTGCTCTATTCTGCATCCCCACTCTCTTCTATATGCCTCTGGCACCCTGCTCTGTTCTGCATCCCCACTCTCTTCTATATGCCTCTGGCACCCTGCTCTATTCTGCATCCCCACTCTCTTCTATATGCCTCTGGCACCCTGCTCCGTTCTGCATCCCCACTCTCTTCTATATGCCTCTGGCACCCTGCTCTATTCTGCATCCCCACTCTCTTCTATATGCCTCTGGCACCCTGCTCTATTCTGCATCCCCACTCTCTTCTATATGCCTCTGGCACCCTGCTCTGTTCTGCATCCCCACTCTCTTCTATATGCCTCTGGCACCCTGCTCTATTCTGCATCCCCACTCTCTTCTATATGCCTCTGGCACCCTGCTCCGTTCTGCATCCCCACTCTCTTCTATATGCCTCTGGCACCCTGCTCTGTTCTGCATCCCCACTCTCTTCTATATGCCTCTGGCACCCTACTCCGTTCTGCATCCCCACTCTCTTCTATATGCCTCTGGCACCCTGCTCTGTTCTGCATCCCCACTCTCTTCTATATGCCTCTGGCACCCTACTCCGTTCTGCATCCCCACTCTCTTCTATATGCCTCTGGCACCCTGCTCTGTTCTGCATCCCCACTCTCTTCTATATGCCTCTGGCACCCTGCTCTATTCTGCATCCCCACTCTCTTCTATATGCCTCTGGCACCCTGCTCCGTTCTGCATCCCCACTCTCTTCTATATGCCTCTGGCACCCTACTCCGTTCTGCATCCCCACTCTCTTCTATATGCCTCTGGCACCCTACTCCGTTCTGCATCCCCACTCTCTTCTATATGCCTCTGGCACCCTGCTCCGTTCTGCATCCCCACTCTCTTCTATATGCCTCTGGCACCCTGCTCCGTTCTGCATCCCCACTCTCTTCTATATGCCTCTGGCACCCTGCTCCGTTCTGCATCCTATATGCCTCTGGCACCCTGCTCTATTCTGCATCCCCACTCTCTTCTATATGCCTCTGGCACCCTGCTCCGTTCTGCATCCCCACTCTCTTCTATATGCCTCTGGCACCCTGCTCTGTTCTGCATCCCCACTCTCTTCTATATGCCTCTGGCACCCTACTCCGTTCTGCATCCCCACTCTCTTCTATATGCCTCTGGCACCCTGCTCTGTTCTGCATCCCCACTCTCTTCTATATGCCTCTGGCACCCTGCTCTATTCTGCATCCCCACTCTCTTCTATATGCCTCTGACCCCCTGCTCTGTTCTGCATCCCCACTCTCTTCTATATGCCTCTGGCACCCTGCTCCGTTCTGCATCCCCACTCTCTTGTATATGCCTCTGGCACCCTGCTGCGTTCTGCATCCCCACTCTCTTCTATATGCCTCTGGCACCCTGCTCCGTTCTGCATCCCCACTCTCTTCTATATGCCTCTGGCACCCTGCTGCGTTCTGCGTCCCCACTCTCTTCTATATGCCTCTGGCACCCTGCTCCGTTCTGCATCCCCACTCTCTTCTATATGCCTCTGGCACCCTGCTCCGTTCTGCATCCCCACTCTCTTCTATATGCCTCTGGCACCCTGCTCCGTTCTGCATCCCCACTCTCTTCTATATGCCTCTGGCACCCTGCTCCGTTCTGCATCCCCACTCTCTTCTATATGCCTCTGGCACCCTGCTGCGTTCTGCGTCCCCACTCTCTTCTATATGCCTCTGGCACCCTGCTCTGTTCTGCATCCCCACTCTCTTCTATATGCCTCTGGCACCCTGCTCTGTTCTGCGTCCCCACTCTCTTCTATATGCCTCTGGCACCCTGCTCCATTCTGCATCCCCACTCTCTTCTATATGCCTCTGGCACCCTGCTGCGTTCTGCGTCCCCACTCTCTTCTATATGCCTCTGGCACCCTGCTCTGTTCTGCATCCCCACTCTCTTCTATATGCCTCTGGCACCCTGCTCTGTTCTGCGTCCCCACTCTCTTCTATATGCCTCTGGCACCCTGCTCCGTTCTGCATCCCCACTCTCTTCTATATGCCTCTGGCACCCTGCTGCGTTCTGCGTCCCCACTCTCTTCTATATGCCTCTGGCACCCTGCTCTGTTCTGCATCCCCACTCTCTTCTATATGCCTCTGGCACCCTGCTCCGTTCTGCATCCCCACTCTCTTCTATATGCCTCTGGCACCCTGCTCTATTCTGCATCCCCACTCTATTCTACATTCCTCTGGTACCCTGCTCTGTTCTGCATCCCCACTCTCTTCTATATGCCTCTGGCACCCTGCTCCGTTCTGCATCCCCACTCTCTTCTATATGCCTCTGGCACCCTGCTCCGTTCTGCATCCCCACTCTCTTCTAAATGCCTCTGACCCCCTTCTCTGTTCTGCATCCCCACTCTCTTCTATATGCCTCTGGCACCCTGCTCCGTTCTGCATCCCCACTCTCTTCTATATGCCTCTGGCACCCTGCTCCGTTCTGCATCCCCACTCTCTTCTAAATGCCTCTGACCCCCTGCTCTGTTCTGCATCCCCACTCTCTTCTATATGCCTCTGGCACCCTGCTCCGTTCTGCATCCCCACTCTCTTCTATATGCCTCTGGCACCCTGCTCCGTTCTGCATCCCCACTCTCTTCTATATGCCTCTGGCACCCTGCTCTGTTCTGCATCCCCACTCTCTTCTATATGCCTCTGGCACCCTGCTCCGTTCTGCATCCCCACTCTCTTCTATATGCCTCTGGCACCCTGCTCCGTTCTGCATCCCCACGCTCTTCTATATGCCTCTGGCACCCTGCTCCGTTCTGCATCCCCACTCTCTTCTATATGCCTCTGGCACCCTGCTGCGTTCTGCGTCCCCACTCTCTTCTATATGCCTCTGGCACCCTGCTCTGTTCTGCATCCCCACTCTCTTCTATATGCCTCTGGCACCCTGCTCCGTTCTGCATCCCCACTCTCTTCTATATGCCTCTGGCACCCTGCTCTATTCTGCATCCCCACTCTCTTCTATATGCCTCTGGCACCCTGCTCTATTCTGCATCCCCACTCTCTTCTATATGCCTCTGGCACCCTGCTCCGTTCTGCATCCCCACTCTCTTCTATATGCCTCTGGCACCCTGCTCCGTTCTGCATCCCCACTCTCTTCTATATGCCTCTGGCACCCTGCTCCGTTCTGCATCCCCACTCTCTTCTATATGCCTCTGGCACCCTGCTCTATTCTGCATCCCCACTCTCTTCTATATGCCTCTGGCACCCTGCTCTGTTCTGCATCCCCACTCTCTTCTATATGCCTCTGGCACCCTGCTCTATTCTGCATCCCCACTCTCTTCTATATGCCTCTGGCACCCTGCTCCGTTCTGCATCCCCACTCTCTTCTATATGCCTCTGGCACCCTGCTCTGTTCTGCATCCCCACTCTCTTCTATATGCCTCTGGCACCCTACTCCGTTCTGCATCCCCACTCTCTTCTATATGCCTCTGGCACCCTGCTCTGTTCTGCATCCCCACTCTCTTCTATATGCCTCTGGCACCCTGCTCTATTCTGCATCCCCACTCTCTTCTATATGCCTCTGACCCCCTGCTCTGTTCTGCATCCCCACTCTCTTCTATATGCCTCTGGCACCCTGCTCCGTTCTGCATCCCCACTCTCTTGTATATGCCTCTGGCACCCTGCTGCGTTCTGCATCCCCACTCTCTTCTATATGCCTCTGGCACCCTGCTCCGTTCTGCATCCCCACTCTCTTCTATATGCCTCTGGCACCCTGCTGCGTTCTGCGTCCCCACTCTCTTCTATATGCCTCTGGCACCCTGCTCCGTTCTGCATCCCCACTCTCTTCTATATGCCTCTGGCACCCTGCTCCGTTCTGCATCCCCACTCTCTTCTATATGCCTCTGGCACCCTGCTCCGTTCTGCATCCCCACTCTCTTCTATATGCCTCTGGCACCCTGCTCCGTTCTGCATCCCCACTCTCTTCTATATGCCTCTGGCACCCTGCTGCGTTCTGCGTCCCCACTCTCTTCTATATGCCTCTGGCACCCTGCTCTGTTCTGCATCCCCACTCTCTTCTATATGCCTCTGGCACCCTGCTCTGTTCTGCGTCCCCACTCTCTTCTATATGCCTCTGGCACCCTGCTCCATTCTGCATCCCCACTCTCTTCTATATGCCTCTGGCACCCTGCTGCGTTCTGCGTCCCCACTCTCTTCTATATGCCTCTGGCACCCTGCTCTGTTCTGCATCCCCACTCTCTTCTATATGCCTCTGGCACCCTGCTCTGTTCTGCGTCCCCACTCTCTTCTATATGCCTCTGGCACCCTGCTCCGTTCTGCATCCCCACTCTCTTCTATATGCCTCTGGCACCCTGCTGCGTTCTGCGTCCCCACTCTCTTCTATATGCCTCTGGCACCCTGCTCTGTTCTGCATCCCCACTCTCTTCTATATGCCTCTGGCACCCTGCTCCGTTCTGCATCCCCACTCTCTTCTATATGCCTCTGGCACCCTGCTCTATTCTGCATCCCCACTCTATTCTACATTCCTCTGGTACCCTGCTCTGTTCTGCATCCCCACTCTCTTCTATATGCCTCTGGCACCCTGCTCCGTTCTGCATCCCCACTCTCTTCTATATGCCTCTGGCACCCTGCTCCGTTCTGCATCCCCACTCTCTTCTAAATGCCTCTGACCCCCTTCTCTGTTCTGCATCCCCACTCTCTTCTATATGCCTCTGGCACCCTGCTCCGTTCTGCATCCCCACTCTCTTCTATATGCCTCTGGCACCCTGCTCCGTTCTGCATCCCCACTCTCTTCTAAATGCCTCTGACCCCCTGCTCTGTTCTGCATCCCCACTCTCTTCTATATGCCTCTGGCACCCTGCTCCGTTCTGCATCCCCACTCTCTTCTATATGCCTCTGGCACCCTGCTCCGTTCTGCATCCCCACTCTCTTCTATATGCCTCTGGCACCCTGCTCTGTTCTGCATCCCCACTCTCTTCTATATGCCTCTGGCACCCTGCTCCGTTCTGCATCCCCACTCTCTTCTATATGCCTCTGGCACCCTGCTCCGTTCTGCATCCCCACGCTCTTCTATATGCCTCTGGCACCCTGCTCCGTTCTGCATCCCCACTCTCTTCTATATGCCTCTGGCACCCTGCTGCGTTCTGCGTCCCCACTCTCTTCTATATGCCTCTGGCACCCTGCTCTGTTCTGCATCCCCACTCTCTTCTATATGCCTCTGGCACCCTGCTCTGTTCTGCGTCCCCACTCTCTTCTATATGCCTCTGGCACCCTGCTCCGTTCTGCATCCCCACTCTCTTCTATATGCCTCTGGCACCCTGCTGCGTTCTGCGTCCCCACTCTCTTCTATATGCCTCTGGCACCCTGCTGCGTTCTGCGTCCCCACTCTCTTCTATATGCCTCTGGCACCCTGCTCTGTTCTGCATCCCCACTCTCTTCTATATGCCTCTGGCACCCTGCTCCATTCTGCATCCCCACTCTCTTCTATATGCCTCTGGCACCCTGCTCTATTCTGCATCCCCACTCTATTCTACATTCCTCTGGTACCCTGCTCTGTTCTGCATCCCCACTCTCTTCTATATGCCTCTGGCACCCTGCTCCGTTCTGCATCCCCACTCTCTTCTATATGCCTCTGGCACCCTGCTCCGTTCTGCATCCCCACTCTCTTCTATATGCCTCTGACCCCCTGCTCTGTTCTGCATCCCCACTCTCTTCTATATGCCTCTGGCACCCTGCTCTATTCTGCATCCCCACTCTCTTCTATATGCCTCTGGCACCCTGCTGCCTTCTGCGTCCCCACTCTCTTCTATATGCCTCTGACCCCCTGCTCTGTTCTGCATCCCCACTCTCTTCTATATGCCTCTGGCACCCTGCTCTGTTCTGCATCCCCACACTCTTCTATATGCCTCTGGCACCCTGCTCCGTTCTGCATCCCCACTCTCTTCTATATGCCTCTGGCACCCTGCTCTATTCTGCATCCCCACTCTATTCTACATTCCTCTGGTACCCTGCTCTGTTCTGCATCCCCACTCTCTTCTATATGCCTCTGGCACCCTGCTCCGTTCTGCATCCCCACTCTCTTCTATATGCCTCTGGCACCCTGCTCCGTTCTGCATCCCCACTCTCTTCTATATGCCTCTGACCCCCTGCTCTGTTCTGCATCCCCACTCTCTTCTATATGCCTCTGACCCCCTGCTCCGTTCTGCATCCCCACTCTATTCTATATGCCTCTGGCACCCTGCTCCGTTCTGCATCCCCACTCTCTTCTATATGCCTCTGGCACCCTGCTCTGTTCTGCATCCCCACTCTCTTCTATATGCCTCTGGCACCCTGCTCTGTTCTGCATCCCCACTCTCTTCTATATGCCTCTGGCACCCTGCTCCGTTCTGCATCCCCACTCTCTTCTATATGCCTCTGGCACCCTGCTCTATTCTGCATCCCCACTCTCTTCTATATGCCTCTGGCACCCTGCTGCGTTCTGCGTCCCCACTCTCTTCTATATGCCTCTGGCACCCTGCTGCTTTCTGCATCCCCACTCTCTTCTATATGCCTCTGGCACCCTGCTCCGTTCTGCATCCCCACTCTCTTCTATATGCCTCTGGCACCCTGCTCTATTCTGCATCCCCACTCTCTTCTATATGCCTCTGGCACCCTGCTGCGTTCTGCGTCCCCACTCTCTTCTATATGCCTCTGGCACCCTGCTCTGTTCTGCATCCCCACTCTCTTCTATATGCCTCTGGCACCCTGCTCCGTTCTGCATCCCCACGCTCTTCTATATGCCTCTGGCACCCTGCTCCGTTCTGCATCCCCACTCTCTTCTATATGCCTCTGGCACCCTGCTCTGTTCTGCATCCCCACTCTCTTCTATATGCCTCTGGCACCCTGCTCCGTTCTGCATCCCCACTCTCTTCTATATGCCTCTGGCACCCTGCTCCGTTCTGCATCCCCACTCTCTTCTATATGCCTCTGGCACCCTGCTCCGTTCTGCATCCCCACTCTCTTCTATATGCCTCTGGCACCCTGCTCCGTTCTGCATCCCCACTCTCTTCTATATGCCTCTGGCACCCTGCTCCGTTCTGCATCCCCACTCTCTTCTATATGCCTCTGGCACCCTGCTCCGTTCTGCATCCCCACTGTCTTCTATATGCCTCTGGCACCCTGCTCTATTCTGCATCCCCACTCTCTTCTATATGCCTCTGGCACCCTGCTCTGTTCTGCATCCCCACGCTCTTCTATATGCCTCTGGCACCCTGCTCCGTTCTGCATCCCCACTCTCTTCTATATGCCTCTGGCACCCTGCTCCGTTCTGCATCCCCACGCTCTTCTATATGCCTCTGGCACCCTGCTCCGTTCTGCATCCCCACTCTCTTCTATATGCCTCTGGCACCCTGCTCCGTTCTGCATCCCCACTCTCTTCTATATGCCTCTGGCACCCTGCTCCGTTCTGCATCCCCACTCTCTTCTATATGCCTCTGGCACCCTGCTCCGTTCTGCATCCCCACTCTCTTCTATATGCCTCTGGCACCCTGCTCTATTCTGCATCCCCACTCTCTTCTATATGCCTCTGGCACCCTGCTCCGTTCTGCATCCCCACGCTCTTCTATATGCCTCTGGCACCCTGCTCCGTTCTGCATCCCCACTCTCTTCTATATGCCTCTGGCACCCTGCTCCGTTCTGCATCCCCACTCTCTTCTATATGCCTCTGGCACCCTGCTCCGTTCTGCATCCCCACTCTCTTCTATATGCCTCTGGCACCCTGCTCCGTTCTGCATCCCCACTCTCTTCTATATGCCTCTGGCACCCTGCTCCGTTCTGCATCCCCACTCTCTTCTATATGCCTCTGGCACCCTGCTCCGTTCTGCATCCCCACTCTCTTCTATATGCCTCTGGCACCCTGCTCTGTTCTGCATCCCCACTCTCTTCTATATGCCTCTGGCACCCTGCTCTATTCTGCATCCCCACTCTCTTCTACATTCCTCTGGCACCCTGCTGCGTTCTGCGTCCCCACTCTCTTCTATATGCCTCTGGCACCCTGCTCCGTTCTGCATCCCCACTCTCTTCTATATGCCTCTGGCACCCTGCTCCGTTCTGCATCCCCACTCTCTTCTATATGCCTCTGGCACCCTGCTCCGTTCTGCATCCCCACTCTCTTCTATATGCCTCTGGCACCCTGCTCTATTCTGCATCCCCACTCTCTTCTATATGCCTCTGGCACCCTGCTCTATTCTGCATCCCCACTCTCTTCTATATGCCTCTGGCACCCTACTCCGTTCTGCATCCCCACTCTCTTCTATATGCCTCTGGCACCCTGCTCCTTTCTGCATCCCCACTCTCTTCTATATGCCTCTGGCACCCTGCTCTGTTCTGCATCCCCACTCTCTTCTATATGCCTCTGGCACCCTGCTCCGTTCTGCATCCCCACTCTCTTCTATATGCCTCTGGCACCCTGCTCTATTCTGCATCCCCACTCTCTTCTATATGCCACTGACCCCCTGCTCCGTTCTGCATCCCCACTCTCTTCTATATGCCTCTGGCACCCTGCTCTATTCTGCATCCCCACTCTCTTCTATATGCCTCTGGCACCCTGCTGCCTTCTGCGTCCCCACTCTCTTCTATATGCCTCTGGCACCCTGCTCCGTTCTGCATCCCCACTCTCTTCTATATGCCTCTGGCACCCTGCTCTATTCTGCATCCCCACTCTCTTCTATATGCCTCTGGCACCCTGCTGCGTTCTGCGTCCCCACTCTCTTCTATATGCCTCTGGCACCCTGCTCCTTTCTGCATCCCCACTCTCTTCTATATGCCTCTGGCACCCTGCTCCGTTCTGCATCCCCACTCTCTTCTATATGCCTCTGGCACCCTGCTCTATTCTGCATCCCCACTCTCTTCTATATGCCTCTGGCACCCTGCTGCGTTCTGCATCCCCACTCTCTTCTATATGCCTCTGGCACCCTGCTCTGTTCTGCATCCCCACTCTCTTCTATATGCCTCTGGCACCCTGCTCCGTTCTGCATCCCCACGCTCTTCTATATGCCTCTGGCACCCTGCTCCGTTCTGCATCCCAACTCTCTTCTATATGCCTCTGGCACCCTGCTCCGTTCTGCATCCCCACTCTCTTCTATATGCCTCTGGCACCCTGCTCCGTTCTGCATCCCCACTCTCTTCTATATGCCTCTGGCACCCTGCTCCGTTCTGCATCCCCACTCTCTTCTATATGCCTCTGGCACCCTGCTCCGTTCTGCATCCCCACTCTCTTCTATATGCCTCTGGCACCCTGCTCCGTTCTGCATCCCCACTCTCTTCTATATGCCTCTGGCACCCTGCTCCGTTCTGCATCCCCACTCTCTTCTATATGCCTCTGGCACCCTGCTCCGTTCTGCATCCCCACTCTCTTCTATATGCCTCTGGCACCCTGCTCTATTCTGCATCCCCACTCTCTTCTATATGCCTCTGGCACCCTGCTCCGTTCTGCATCCCCACTCTCTTCTATATGCCTCTGGCACCCTGCTCCGTTCTGCATCCCCACTCTCTTCTATATGCCTCTGGCACCCTGCTCCGTTCTGCATCCCCACTCTCTTCTATATGCCTCTGGCACCCTGCTCCGTTCTGCATCCCCACTCTCTTCTATATGCCTCTGGCACCCTGCTCCGTTCTGCATCCCCACTCTCTTCTATATGCCTCTGGCACCCTGCTCCGTTCTGCATCCCCACTCTCTTCTATATGCCTCTGGCACCCTGCTCTGTTCTGCATCCCCACTCTCTTCTATATGCCTCTGGCACCCTGCTCTATTCTGCATCCCCACTCTCTTCTACATTCCTCTGGCACCCTGCTGCGTTCTGCGTCCCCACTCTCTTCTATATGCCTCTGGCACCCTGCTCCGTTCTGCATCCCCACTCTCTTCTATATGCCTCTGGCACCCTGCTCTATTCTGCATCCCCACTCTCTTCTATATGCCTCTGGCACCCTGCTCCGTTCTGCATCCCCACTCTCTTCTATATGCCTCTGGCACCCTGCTCTATTCTGCATCCCCACTCTCTTCTATATGCCTCTGGCACCCTGCTCTATTCTGCATCCCCACTCTCTTCTATATGCCTCTGGCACCCTACTCCGTTCTGCATCCCCACTCTCTTCTATATGCCTCTGGCACCCTGCTCCTTTCTGCATCCCCACTCTCTTCTATATGCCTCTGGCACCCTGCTCTGTTCTGCATCCCCACTCTCTTCTATATGCCTCTGGCACCCTGCTCCGTTCTGCATCCCCACTCTCTTCTATATGCCTCTGGCACCCTGCTCTATTCTGCATCCCCACTCTCTTCTATATGCCACTGACCCCCTGCTCCGTTCTGCATCCCCACTCTCTTCTATATGCCTCTGGCACCCTGCTCTATTCTGCATCCCCACTCTCTTCTATATGCCTCTGGCACCCTGCTGCCTTCTGCGTCCCCACTCTCTTCTATATGCCTCTGGCACCCTGCTCTGTTCTGCATCCCCACTCTCTTCTATATGCCTCTGGCACCCTGCTCCGTTCTGCATCCCCACTCTCTTCTATATGCCTCTGGCACCCTGCTCCGTTCTGCATCCCCACTCTCTTCTATATGCCTCTGGCACCCTGCTCCGTTCTGCATCCCCACTCTCTTCTATATGCCTCTGACCCCCTGCTCTGTTCTGCATCCCCACTCTCTTCTATATGCCTCTGGCACCCTGCTCTATTCTGCATCCCCACTCTCTTCTATATGCCTCTGGCACCCTGCTGCCTTCTGCGTCCCCACTCTCTTCTATATGCCTCTGGCACCCTGCTCCGTTCTGCATCCCCACTCTCTTCTATATGCCTCTGGCACCCTGCTCCGTTCTGCATCCCCACTCTCTTCTATATGCCTCTGACCCCCTGCTCTGTTCTGCATCCCCACTCTCTTCTATATGCCTCTGGCACCCTGCTCTATTCTGCATCCCCACTCTCTTCTATATGCCTCTGGCACCCTGCTCTGTTCTGCATCCCCACTCTCTTCTATATGCCTCTGGCACCCTGCTCCGTTCTGCATCCCCACTCTCTTCTATATGCCTCTGGCACCCTGCTCTATTCTGCATCCCCACTCTATTCTACATTCCTCTGGTACCCTGCTCTGTTCTGCATCCCCACTCTCTTCTATATGCCTCTGGTACCCTGCTCCGTTCTGCATCCCCACTCTCTTCTATATGCCTCTGACCCCCTGCTCTGTTCTGCATCCCCACTCTCTTCTATATGCCTCTGGCACCCTGCTCTATTCTGCATCCCCACTCTCTTCTATATGCCTCTGGCACCCTGCTGCCTTCTGCGTCCCCACTCTCTTCTATATGCCTCTGGCACCCTGCTCTGTTCTGCATCCCCACTCTCTTCTATATGCCTCTGGCACCCTGCTCCGTTCTGCATCCCCACTCTCTTCTATATGCCTCTGGCACCCTGCTCTATTCTGCATCCCCACTCTATTCTACATTCCTCTGGTACCCTGCTCTGTTCTGCATCCCCACTCTCTTCTATATGCCTCTGGCACCCTGCTCCGTTCTGCATCCCCACTCTCTTCTATATGCCTCTGGCACCCTGCTCCGTTCTGCATCCCCACTCTCTTCTATATGCCTCTGACCCCCTGCTCTGTTCTGCATCCCCACTCTCTTCTATATGCCTCTGACCCCCTGCTCCGTTCTGCATCCCCACTCTATTCTATATGCCTCTGGCACCCTGCTCCGTTCTGCATCCCCACTCTCTTCTATATGCCTCTGGCACCCTGCTCTGTTCTGCATCCCCACTCTCTTCTATATGCCTCTGGCACCCTGCTCTGTTCTGCATCCCCACTCTCTTCTATATGCCTCTGGCACCCTGCTCCGTTCTGCATCCCCACTCTCTTCTATATGCCTCTGGCACCCTGCTCTATTCTGCATCCCCACTCTCTTCTATATGCCTCTGGCACCCTGCTGCGTTCTGCGTCCCCACTCTCTTCTATATGCCTCTGGCACCCTGCTCCTTTCTGCATCCCCACTCTCTTCTATATGCCTCTGGCACCCTGCTCCGTTCTGCATCCCCACTCTCTTCTATATGCCTCTGGCACCCTGCTCTATTCTGCATCCCCACTCTCTTCTATATGCCTCTGGCACCCTGCTGCGTTCTGCGTCCCCACTCTCTTCTATATGCCTCTGGCACCCTGCTCTGTTCTGCATCCCCACTCTCTTCTATATGCCTCTGGCACCCCGCTCCGTTCTGCATCCCCACGCTCTTCTATATGCCTCTGGCACCCTGCTCCGTTCTGCATCCCCACTCTCTTCTATATGCCTCTGGCACCCTGCTGCGTTCTGCGTCCCCACTCTCTTCTATATGCCTCTGGCACCCTGCTCTATTCTGCATCCCCACTCTCTTCTATATGCCTCTGGCACCCTACTCCGTTCTGCATCCCCACTCTCTTCTATATGCCTCTGGCACCCTGCTCCTTTCTGCATCCCCACTCTCTTCTATATGCCTCTTGCACCCTCCTCTGTTCTGCATCCCCACTCTCTTCTATATGCCTCTGGCACCCTGCTCTGTTCTGCATCCCCACTCTCTTCTATATGCCTCTGGCACCCTGCTCTGTTCTGCATCCCCACTCTCTTCTATATGCCTCTGGCACCCTGCTCTGTTCTGCATCCCCACTCTCTTCTATATGCCTCTGGCACCCTGCTCCGTTCTGCATCCCCACTCTCTTCTATATGCCTCTGGCACCCTGCTCCGTTCTGCATCCCCACTCTCTTCTATATGCCTCTGGCACCCTGCTCTGTTCTGCATCCCCACTCTCTTCTATATGCCTCTGGCACCCTGCTCTGTTCTGCATCCCCACTCTCTTCTATATGCCTCTGGCACCCTACTCCGTTCTGCATCCCCACTCTCTTCTATATGCCTCTGGCACCCTGCTCCGTTCTGCATCCCCACTCTCTTCTATATGCCTCTGGCACCCTGCTCTGTTCTGCATCCCCACTCTCTTCTATATGCCTCTGGCACCCTGCTCCGTTCTATGCCCCCACTCTCTTCTATATGCCTCTGGCACCCTGCTCTGTTCTGCATCCCCACTCTCTTCTATATGCCTCTGGCACCCTGCTCTGTTCTGCATCCCCACTCTCTTCTATATGCCTCTGGCACCCTGCTCTGTTCTGCATCCCCACTCTCTTCTATATGCCTCTGGCACCCTGCTCTGTTCTGCATCCCCACTCTCTTCTATATGCCTCTGGCACCCTGCTCCGTTCTGCATCCCCACTCTCTTCTATATGCCTCTGGCACCCTACTCCGTTCTGCATCCCCACTCTCTTCTATATGCCTCTGGCACCCTGCTCTGTTCTGCATCCCCACTCTCTTCTATATGCCTCTGGCACCCTGCTCCGTTCTGCATCCCCACTCTCTTCTATATGCCTCTGGCACCCTGCTCCGTTCTGCATCCCCACTCTCTTCTATATGCCTCTGGCACCCTGCTCCGTTCTGCATCCCCACTCTCTTCTATATGCCTCTGGCACCCTGCTCCGTTCTGCATCCCCACTCTCTTCTATATGCCTCTGGCACCCTGCTCCGTTCTGCATCCCCACTCTCTTCTATATGCCTCTGGCACCCTGCTCCGTTCTGCATCCCCACTCTCTTCTATATGCCTCTGGCACCCTGCTCCGTTCTGCATCCCCACTCTCTTCTATATGCCTCTGGCACCCTGCTCTATTCTGCATCCCCACTCTCTTCTATATGCCTCTGGCACCCTGCTCTATTCTGCATCCCCACTCTCTTCTATATGCCTCTGGCACCCTACTCCGTTCTGCATCCCCACTCTCTTCTATATGCCTCTGGCACCCTGCTCCTTTCTGCATCCCCACTCTCTTCTATATGCCTCTGGCACCCTGCTCTGTTCTGCATCCCCACTCTCTTCTATATGCCTCTGGCACCCTGCTCCGTTCTGCATCCCCACTCTCTTCTATATGCCTCTGGCACCCTGCTCTATTCTGCATCCCCACTCTCTTCTATATGCCACTGACCCCCTGCTCTGTTCTGCATCCCCACTCTCTTCTATATGCCTCTGGCACCCTGCTCTATTCTGCATCCCCACTCTCTTCTATATGCCTCTGGCACCCTGCTGCCTTCTGCGTCCCCACTCTCTTCTATATGCCTCTGGCACCCTGCTCTGTTCTGCATCCCCACTCTCTTCTATATGCCTCTGGCACCCTGCTCCGTTCTGCATCCCCACTCTCTTCTATATGCCTCTGGCACCCTGCTCCGTTCTGCATCCCCACTCTCTTCTATATGCCTCTGGCACCCTGCTCCGTTCTGCATCCCCACTCTCTTCTATATGCCTCTGGCACCCTGCTCCGTTCTGCATCCCCACTCTCTTCTATATGCCTCTGGCACCCTGCTCCGTTCTGCATCCCCACTCTCTTCTATATGCCTCTGGCACCCTGCTCCGTTCTGCATCCCCACTCTCTTCTATATGCCTCTGGCACCCTGCTCCGTTCTGCATCCCCACTCTCTTCTATATGCCTCTGGCACCCTGCTCCGTTCTGCATCCCCACTCTCTTCTATATGCCTCTGGCACCCTGCTCCGTTCTGCATCCCCACTCTCTTCTATATGCCTCTGGCACCCTGCTCCGTTCTGCATCCCCACTCTCTTCTATATGCCTCTGGCACCCTGCTCCGTTCTGCATCCCCACTCTCTTCTATATGCCTCTGGCACCCTGCTCTGTTCTGCATCCCCACTCTCTTCTATATGCCTCTGGCACCCTGCTCCGTTCTGCATCCCCACTCTCTTCTATATGCCTCTGGCACCCTGCTCCGTTCTGCATCCCCACTCTCTTCTATATGCCTCTGGCACCCTGCTCCGTTCTGCATCCCCACTCTCTTCTATATGCCTCTGGCACCCTGCTCCGTTCTGCATCCCCACTCTCTTCTATATGCCTCTGGCACCCTGCTCCGTTCTGCATCCCCACTCTCTTCTATATGCCTCTGGCACCCTGCTCCGTTCTGCATCCCCACTCTCTTCTATATGCCTCTGGCACCCTGCTCCGTTCTGCATCCCCACTCTCTTCTATATGCCTCTGGCACCCTGCTCCGTTCTGCATCCCCACTCTCTTCTATATGCCTCTGGCACCCTGCTCTGTTCTGCATCCCCACTCTCTTCTATATGCCTCTGGCACCCTGCTCCGTTCTGCATCCCCACTCTCTTCTATATGCCTCTGGCACCCTGCTCCGTTCTGCATCCCCACTCTCTTCTATATGCCTCTGGCACCCTGCTCTGTTCTGCATCCCCACTCTCTTCTATATGCCTCTGGCACCCTGCTCCGTTCTATGCCCCCACTCTCTTCTATATGCCTCTGGCACCCTGCTCTGTTCTGCATCCCCACTCTCTTCTATATGCCTCTGGCACCCTGCTCTGTTCTGCATCCCCACTCTCTTCTATATGCCTCTGGCACCCTGCTCTGTTCTGCATCCCCACTCTCTTCTATATGCCTCTGGCACCCTGCTCTGTTCTGCATCCCCACTCTCTTCTATATGCCTCTGGCACCCTGCTCCGTTCTGCATCCCCACTCTCTTCTATATGCCTCTGGCACCCTACTCCGTTCTGCATCCCCACTCTCTTCTATATGCCTCTGGCACCCTGCTCCGTTCTGCATCCCCACTCTCTTCTATATGCCTCTGGCACCCTGCTCTGTTCTGCATCCCCACTCTCTTCTATATGCCTCTGGCACCCTGCTCCGTTCTGCATCCCCACTCTCTTCTATATGCCTCTGGCACCCTGCTCCGTTCTGCATCCCCACTCTCTTCTATATGCCTCTGGCACCCTGCTCCGTTCTGCATCCCCACTCTCTTCTATATGCCTCTGGCACCCTGCTCCGTTCTGCATCCCCACTCTCTTCTATATGCCTCTGGCACCCTGCTCCGTTCTGCATCCCCACTCTCTTCTATATGCCTCTGGCACCCTGCTCCGTTCTGCATCCCCACTCTCTTCTATATGCCTCTGGCACCCTGCTCCGTTCTGCATCCCCACTCTCTTCTATATGCCTCTGGCACCCTGCTCCGTTCTGCATCCCCACTCTCTTCTATATGCCTCTGGCACCCTGCTCCGTTCTGCATCCCCACTCTCTTCTATATGCCTCTGGCACCCTGCTCCGTTCTGCATCCCCACTCTCTTCTATATGCCTCTGGCACCCTGCTCTATTCTGCATCCCCACTCTCTTCTATATGCCTCTGGCACCCTGCTCTATTCTGCATCCCCACTCTCTTCTATATGCCTCTGGCACCCTACTCCGTTCTGCATCCCCACTCTCTTCTATATGCCTCTGGCACCCTGCTCCTTTCTGCATCCCCACTCTCTTCTATATGCCTCTGGCACCCTGCTCCGTTCTGCATCCCCACTCTCTTCTATATGCCTCTGGCACCCTGCTCTATTCTGCATCCCCACTCTCTTCTATATGCCACTGACCCCCTGCTCTGTTCTGCATCCCCACTCTCTTCTATATGCCTCTGGCACCCTGCTCTATTCTGCATCCCCACTCTCTTCTATATGCCTCTGGCACCCTGCTGCCTTCTGCGTCCCCACTCTCTTCTATATGCCTCTGGCACCCTGCTCTGTTCTGCATCCCCACTCTCTTCTATATGCCTCTGGCACCCTGCTCCGTTCTGCATCCCCACTCTCTTCTATATGCCTCTGGCACCCTGCTCCGTTCTGCATCCCCACTCTCTTCTATATGCCTCTGGCACCCTGCTCCGTTCTGCATCCCCACTCTCTTCTATATGCCTCTGGCACCCTGCTCCGTTCTGCATCCCCACTCTCTTCTATATGCCTCTGGCACCCTGCTCCGTTCTGCATCCCCACTCTCTTCTATATGCCTCTGGCACCCTGCTCCGTTCTGCATCCCCACTCTCTTCTATATGCCTCTGGCACCCTGCTCCGTTCTGCATCCCCACTCTCTTCTATATGCCTCTGGCACCCTGCTCCGTTCTGCATCCCCACTCTCTTCTATATGCCTCTGGCACCCTGCTCCGTTCTGCATCCCCACTCTCTTCTATATGCCTCTGGCACCCTGCTCCGTTCTGCATCCCCACTCTCTTCTATATGCCTCTGGCACCCTGCTCCGTTCTGCATCCCCACTCTCTTCTATATGCCTCTGGCACCCTGCTCTGTTCTGCATCCCCACTCTCTTCTATATGCCTCTGGCACCCTGCTCCGTTCTGCATCCCCACTCTCTTCTATATGCCTCTGGCACCCTGCTCCGTTCTGCATCCCCACTCTCTTCTATATGCCTCTGGCACCCTGCTCCGTTCTGCATCCCCACTCTCTTCTATATGCCTCTGGCACCCTGCTCCGTTCTGCATCCCCACTCTCTTCTATATGCCTCTGGCACCCTGCTCCGTTCTGCATCCCCACTCTCTTCTATATGCCTCTGGCACCCTGCTCCGTTCTGCATCCCCACTCTCTTCTATATGCCTCTGGCACCCTGCTCCGTTCTGCATCCCCACTCTCTTCTATATGCCTCTGGCACCCTGCTCCGTTCTGCATCCCCACTCTCTTCTATATGCCTCTGGCACCCTGCTCTGTTCTGCATCCCCACTCTCTTCTATATGCCTCTGGCACCCTGCTCCGTTCTGCATCCCCACTCTCTTCTATATGCCTCTGGCACCCTGCTCCGTTCTGCATCCCCACTCTCTTCTATATGCCTCTGGCACCCTGCTCTGTTCTGCATCCCCACTCTCTTCTATATGCCTCTGGCACCCTGCTCCGTTCTATGCCCCCACTCTCTTCTATATGCCTCTGGCACCCTGCTCTGTTCTGCATCCCCACTCTCTTCTATATGCCTCTGGCACCCTGCTCTGTTCTGCATCCCCACTCTCTTCTATATGCCTCTGGCACCCTGCTCTGTTCTGCATCCCCACTCTCTTCTATATGCCTCTGGCACCCTGCTCTGTTCTGCATCCCCACTCTCTTCTATATGCCTCTGGCACCCTGCTCCGTTCTGCATCCCCACTCTCTTCTATATGCCTCTGGCACCCTACTCCGTTCTGCATCCCCACTCTCTTCTATATGCCTCTGGCACCCTGCTCCGTTCTGCATCCCCACTCTCTTCTATATGCCTCTGGCACCCTGCTCTGTTCTGCATCCCCACTCTCTTCTATATGCCTCTGGCACCCTGCTCCGTTCTGCATCCCCACTCTCTTCTATATGCCTCTGGCACCCTGCTCCGTTCTGCATCCCCACTCTCTTCTATATGCCTCTGGCACCCTGCTCCGTTCTGCATCCCCACTCTCTTCTATATGCCTCTGGCACCCTGCTCCGTTCTGCATCCCCACTCTCTTCTATATGCCTCTGGCACCCTGCTCCGTTCTGCATCCCCACTCTCTTCTATATGCCTCTGGCACCCTGCTCCGTTCTGCATCCCCACTCTCTTCTATATGCCTCTGGCACCCTGCTCCGTTCTGCATCCCCACTCTCTTCTATATGCCTCTGGCACCCTGCTCCGTTCTGCATCCCCACTCTCTTCTATATGCCTCTGGCACCCTGCTCCGTTCTGCATCCCCACTCTCTTCTATATGCCTCTGGCACCCTGCTCTATTCTGCATCCCCACTCTCTTCTATATGCCTCTGGCACCCTGCTCTATTCTGCATCCCCACTCTCTTCTATATGCCTCTGGCACCCTACTCCGTTCTGCATCCCCACTCTCTTCTATATGCCTCTGGCACCCTGCTCCTTTCTGCATCCCCACTCTCTTCTATATGCCTCTGGCACCCTGCTCTGTTCTGCATCCCCACTCTCTTCTATATGCCTCTGGCACCCTGCTCCGTTCTGCATCCCCACTCTCTTCTATATGCCTCTGGCACCCTGCTCTATTCTGCATCCCCACTCTCTTCTATATGCCACTGACCCCCTGCTCTGTTCTGCATCCCCACTCTCTTCTATATGCCTCTGGCACCCTGCTCTATTCTGCATCCCCACTCTCTTCTATATGCCTCTGGCACCCTGCTGCCTTCTGCGTCCCCACTCTCTTCTATATGCCTCTGGCACCCTGCTCTGTTCTGCATCCCCACTCTCTTCTATATGCCTCTGGCACCCTGCTCTATTCTGCATCCCCACTCTCTTCTATATGCCTCTGGCACCCTGCTCCGTTCTGCATCCCCACTCTCTTCTATATGCCTCTGGCACCCTGCTCCGTTCTGCATCCCCACTCTCTTCTATATGCCTCTGGCACCCTGCTCCGTTCTGCATCCCCACTCTCTTCTATATGCCTCTGGCACCCTGCTCCGTTCTGCATCCCCACTCTCTTCTATATGCCTCTGACCCCCTGCTCTGTTCTGCATCCCCACTCTCTTCTATATGCCTCTGGCACCCTGCTCTATTCTGCATCCCCACTCTCTTCTATATGCCTCTGGCACCCTGCTGCCTTCTGCGTCCCCACTCTCTTCTATATGCCTCTGGCACCCTGCTCTGTTCTGCATCCCCACTCTCTTCTATATGCCTCTGGCACCCTGCTCCGTTCTGCATCCCCACTCTCTTCTATATGCCTCTGGCACCCTGCTCTATTCTGCATCCCCACTCTATTCTACATTCCTCTGGTACCCTGCTCTGTTCTGCATCCCCACTCTCTTCTATATGCCTCTGGCACCCTGCTCCGTTCTGCATCCCCACTCTCTTCTATATGCCTCTGGCACCCTGCTCCGTTCTGCATCCCCACTCTCTTCTATATGCCTCTGACCCCCTGGTCTGTTCTGCATCCCCACTCTCTTCTATATGCCTCTGACCCCCTGCTCCGTTCTGCATCCCCACTCTATTCTATATGCCTCTGGCACCCTGCTCCGTTCTGCATCCCCACTCTCTTCTATATGCCTCTGGCACCCTGCTCTGTTCTGCATCCCCACTCTCTTCTATATGCCTCTGGCACCCTGCTCTGTTCTGCATCCCCACTCTCTTCTATATGCCTCTGGCACCCTGCTCCGTTCTGCATCCCCACTCTCTTCTATATGCCTCTGGCACCCTGCTCTATTCTGCATCCCCACTCTCTTCTATATGCCTCTGGCACCCTGCTGCGTTCTGCGTCCCCACTCTCTTCTATATGCCTCTGGCACCCTGCTCCTTTCTGCATCCCCACTCTCTTCTATATGCCTCTGGCACCCTGCTCCGTTCTGCATCCCCACTCTCTTCTATATGCCTCTGGCACCCTGCTCTATTCTGCATCCCCACTCTCTTCTATATGCCTCTGGCACCCTGCTGCGTTCTGCGTCCCCACTCTCTTCTATATGCCTCTGGCACCCTGCTCTGTTCTGCATCCCCACTCTCTTCTATATGCCTCTGGCACCCTGCTCCGTTCTGCATCCCCACGCTCTTCTATATGCCTCTGGCACCCTGCTCCGTTCTGCATCCCCACTCTCTTCTATATGCCTCTGGCACCCTGCTGCGTTCTGCGTCCCCACTCTCTTCTATATGCCTCTGGCACCCTGCTCTATTCTGCATCCCCACTCTCTTCTATATGCCTCTGGCACCCTACTCCGTTCTGCATCCCCACTCTCTTCTATATGCCTCTGGCACCCTGCTCCTTTCTGCATCCCCACTCTCTTCTATATGCCTCTGGCACCCTGCTCTGTTCTGCATCCCCACTCTCTTCTATATGCCTCTGGCACCCTGCTCTGTTCTGCATCCCCACTCTCTTCTATATGCCTCTGGCACCCTGCTCTGTTCTGCATCCCCACTCTCTTCTATATGCCTCTGGCACCCTGCTCTGTTCTGCATCCCCACTCTCTTCTATATGCCTCTGGCACCCTGCTCTGTTCTGCATCCCCACTCTCTTCTATATGCCTCTGGCACCCTGCTCCGTTCTGCATCCCCACTCTCTTCTATATGCCTCTGGCACCCTGCTCTGTTCTGCATCCCCACTCTCTTCTATATGCCTCTGGCACCCTGCTCTGTTTTCTGCATCCCCACTCTCTTCTATATGCCTCTGGCACCCTACTCCGTTCTGCATCCCACTCTCTTCTATATGGCCTCTGGCACCCTGCTCCGTTCTGCATCCCCACTCTCTTCTATATGCCTCTGGCACCCTGCTCTGTTCTGCATCCCCACTCTCTTCTATATGCCTCTGGCACCCTGCTCCGTTCTATGCCCCCACTCTCTTCTATATGCCTCTGGCACCCTGCTCTGTTCTGCATCCCCACTCTCTTCTATATGCCTCTGGCACCCTGCTCCGTTCTGCATCCCCACTCTCTTCTATATGCCTCTGGCACCCCTGCTCCTGCATCCCCACTCTCTTCTATATGCCTCTGGCACCCTGCTCCGTTCTGCATCCCCACTCTCTTCTATATGCCTCTGGCACCCTGCTCCGTTCTGCATCCCCACTCTCTTCTATATGCCTCTGGCACCCTACTCCGTTCTGCATCCCCACTCTCTTCTATATGCCTCTGGCACCCTGCTCCGTTCTGCATCCCCACTCTCTTCTATATGCCTCTGGCACCCTGCTCCGTTCTGCATCCCCACTCTCTTCTATATGCCTCTGGCACCCTACTCCGTTCTGCATCCCCACTCTCTTCTATATGCCTCTGGCACCCTGCTCCGTTCTGCATCCCCACTCTCTTCTATATGCCTCTGGCACCCTGCTCCGTTCTGCATCCCCACTCTCTTCTATATGCCTCTGGCACCCTGCTCTGTTCTGCATCCCCACTCTCTTCTATATGCCTCTGGCACCCTGCTCCGTTCTGCATCCCCACTCTCTTCTATATGCCTCTGGCACCCTGCTGCCTTCTGCATCCCCAGTCTCTTCTATATGCCTCTGGCACCCTGCTCCGTTCTGCATCCCCATTCTCTTCTATATGCCTCTGGCACCCTGCTCTGTTCTGCATCCCCACTCTCTTCTATATGCCTCTGGCACCCTGCTCCGTTCTGCATCCCCACTCTCTTCTATATGCCTCTGGCACCCTGCTCCGTTCTGCATCCCCACTCTCTTCTATATGCCTCTGGCACCCTGCTCCGTTCTGCATCCCCACTCTCTTCTATATGCCTCTGGCACCCTGCTCCGTTCTGCATCCCCACTCTCTTCTATATGCCTCTGGCACCCTGCTCTGTTCTGCATCCCCACTCTCTTCTATATGCCTCTGGCACCCTGCTCCGTTCTGCATCCCCACTCTCTTCTATATGCCTCTGGCACCCTGCTGCCTTCTGCATCCCCAGTCTCTTCTATATGCCTCTGGCACCCTGCTCCGTTCTGCATCCCCATTCTCTTCTATATGCCTCTGGCACCCTGCTCTGTTCTGCATCCCCACTCTCTTCTATATGCCTCTGGCACCCTGCTCCGTTCTGCATCCCCACTCTCTTCTATATGCCTCTGGCACCCTGCTCCGTTCTGCATCCCCACTCTCTTCTATATGCCTCTGGCACCCTGCTCCGTTCTGCATCCCCACTCTCTTCTATATGCCTCTGGCACCCTGCTCCGTTCTGCATCCCCACTCTCTTCTATATGCCTCTGGCACCCTGCTCCGTTCTGCATCCCCACTCTCTTCTATATGCCTCTGGCACCCTGCTCCGTTCTGCATCCCCACTCTCTTCTATATGCCTCTGGCACCCTGCTCCGTTCTGCATCCCCACTCTCTTCTATATGCCTCTGGCACCCTGCTCCGTTCTGCATCCCCACTCTCTTCTATATGCCTCTGGCACCCTGCTCTATTCTGCATCCCCACTCTCTTCTATATGCCTCTGGCACCCTGCTCTATTCTGCATCCCCACTCTCTTCTATATGCCTCTGGCACCCTACTCCGTTCTGCATCCCCACTCTCTTCTATATGCCTCTGGCACCCTGCTCCTTTCTGCATCCCCACTCTCTTCTATATGCCTCTGGCACCCTGCTCTGTTCTGCATCCCCACTCTCTTCTATATGCCTCTGGCACCCTGCTCCGTTCTGCATCCCCACTCTCTTCTATATGCCTCTGGCACCCTGCTCTATTCTGCATCCCCACTCTCTTCTATATGCCACTGACCCCCTGCTCTGTTCTGCATCCCCACTCTCTTCTATATGCCTCTGGCACCCTGCTCTATTCTGCATCCCCCTCTCTTCTATATGCCTCTGGCACCCTGCTGCCTTCTGCGTCCCCACTCTCTTCTATATGCCTCTGGCACCCTGCTCTGTTCTGCATCCCCACTCTCTTCTATATGCCTCTGGCACCCTGCTCTATTCTGCATCCCCACTCTCTTCTATATGCCTCTGGCACCCTGCTCCGTTCTGCATCCCCACTCTCTTCTATATGCCTCTGGCACCCTGCTCCGTTCTGCATCCCCACTCTCTTCTATATGCCTCTGGCACCCTGCTCCGTTCTGCATCCCCACTCTCTTCTATATGCCTCTGGCACCCTGCTCCGTTCTGCATCCCCACTCTCTTCTATATGCCTCTGACCCCCTGCTCTGTTCTGCATCCCCACTCTCTTCTATATGCCTCTGGCACCCTGCTCTATTCTGCATCCCCACTCTCTTCTATATGCCTCTGGCACCCTGCTGCCTTCTGCGTCCCCACTCTCTTCTATATGCCTCTGGCACCCTGCTCTGTTCTGCATCCCCACTCTCTTCTATATGCCTCTGGCACCCTGCTCCGTTCTGCATCCCCACTCTCTTCTATATGCCTCTGGCACCCTGCTCTATTCTGCATCCCCACTCTATTCTATATGCCTCTGGTACCCTGCTCTGTTCTGCATCCCCACTCTCTTCTATATGCCTCTGGCACCCTGCTCCGTTCTGCATCCCCACTCTCTTCTATATGCCTCTGGCACCCTGCTCCGTTCTGCATCCCCACTCTCTTCTATATGCCTCTGACCCCCTGCTCTGTTCTGCATCCCCACTCTCTTCTATATGCCTCTGACCCCCTGCTCCGTTCTGCATCCCCACTCTATTCTATATGCCTCTGGCACCCTGCTCCGTTCTGCATCCCCACTCTCTTCTATATGCCTCTGGCACCCTGCTCTGTTCTGCATCCCCACTCTCTTCTATATGCCTCTGGCACCCTGCTCTGTTCTGCATCCCCACTCTCTTCTATATGCCTCTGGCACCCTGCTCTATTCTGCGTCCCCACTCTCTTCTATATGCCTCTGGTACCCTGCTCTGTTCTGCATCCCCACTCTCTTCTATATGCCTCTGGCACCCTGCTCCGTTCTGCATCCCCACTCTCTTCTATATGCCTCTGGCACCCTGCTCCGTTCTGCATCCCCACTCTCTTCTATATGCCTCTGACCCCCTGCTCTGTTCTGCATCCCCACTCTCTTCTATATGCCTCTGACCCCCTGCTCCGTTCTGCATCCCCACTCTATTCTATATGCCTCTGGCACCCTGCTCCGTTCTGCATCCCCACTCTCTTCTATATGCCTCTGGCACCCTGCTCTGTTCTGCATCCCCACTCTCTTCTATATGCCTCTGGCACCCTGCTCTGTTCTGCATCCCCACTCTCTTCTATATGCCTCTGGCACCCTGCTCCGTTCTGCATCCCCACTCTCTTCTATATGCCTCTGGCACCCTGCTCTATTCTGCATCCCCACTCTCTTCTATATGCCTCTGGCACCCTGCTGCGTTCTGCGTCCCCACTCTCTTCTATATGCCTCTGGCACCCTGCTCCTTTCTGCATCCCCACTCTCTTCTATATGCCTCTGGCACCCTGCTCCGTTCTGCATCCCCACTCTCTTCTATATGCCTCTGGCACCCTGCTCTATTCTGCATCCCCACTCTCTTCTATATGCCTCTGGCACCCTGCTGCGTTCTGCGTCCCCACTCTCTTCTATATGCCTCTGGCACCCTGCTCTGTTCTGCATCCCCACTCTCTTCTATATGCCTCTGGCACCCTGCTCCGTTCTGCATCCCCACGCTCTTCTATATGCCTCTGGCACCCTGCTCCGTTCTGCATCCCCACTCTCTTCTATATGCCTCTGGCACCCTGCTGCGTTCTGCGTCCCCACTCTCTTCTATATGCCTCTGGCACCCTGCTCTATTCTGCATCCCCACTCTCTTCTATATGCCTCTGGCACCCTACTCCGTTCTGCATCCCCACTCTCTTCTATATGCCTCTGGCACCCTGCTCCTTTCTGCATCCCCACTCTCTTCTATATGCCTCTGGCACCCTGCTCTGTTCTGCATCCCCACTCTCTTCTATATGCCTCTGGCACCCTGCTCTGTTCTGCATCCCCACTCTCTTCTATATGCCTCTGGCACCCTGCTCTGTTCTGCATCCCCACTCTCTTCTATATGCCTCTGGCACCCTGCTCTGTTCTGCATCCCCACTCTCTTCTATATGCCTCTGGCACCCTGCTCTGTTCTGCATCCCCACTCTCTTCTATATGCCTCTGGCACCCTGCTCCGTTCTGCATCCCCACTCTCTTCTATATGCCTCTGGCACCCTGCTCTGTTCTGCATCCCCACTCTCTTCTATATGCCTCTGGCACCCTGCTCCGTTCTGCATCCCCACTCTCTTCTATATGCCTCTGGCACCCTACTCCGTTCTGCATCCCCACTCTCTTCTATATGCCTCTGGCACCCTGCTCCGTTCTGCATCCCCACTCTCTTCTATATGCCTCTGGCACCCTGCTCTGTTCTGCATCCCCACTCTCTTCTATATGCCTCTGGCACCCTGCTCCGTTCTATGCCCCCACTCTCTTCTATATGCCTCTGGCACCCTGCTCTGTTCTGCATCCCCACTCTCTTCTATATGCCTCTGGCACCCTGCTCTGTTCTGCATCCCCACTCTCTTCTATATGCCTCTGGCACCCTGCTCTGTTCTGCATCCCCACTCTCTTCTATATGCCTCTGGCACCCTGCTCTATTCTGCATCCCCACTCTATTCTATATGCCTCTGGTACCCTGCTCTGTTCTGCATCCCCACTCTCTTCTATATGCCTCTGGCACCCTGCTCCGTTCTGCATCCCCACTCTCTTCTATATGCCTCTGGCACCCTGCTCCGTTCTGCATCCCCACTCTCTTCTATATGCCTCTGACCCCCTGCTCTGTTCTGCATCCCCACTCTCTTCTATATGCCTCTGACCCCCTGCTCCGTTCTGCATCCCCACTCTATTCTATATGCCTCTGGCACCCTGCTCCGTTCTGCATCCCCACTCTCTTCTATATGCCTCTGGCACCCTGCTCTGTTCTGCATCCCCACTCTCTTCTATATGCCTCTGGCACCCTGCTCTGTTCTGCATCCCCACTCTCTTCTATATGCCTCTGGCACCCTGCTCTATTCTGCGTCCCCACTCTCTTCTATATGCCTCTGGTACCCTGCTCTGTTCTGCATCCCCACTCTCTTCTATATGCCTCTGGCACCCTGCTCCGTTCTGCATCCCCACTCTCTTCTATATGCCTCTGGCACCCTGCTCCGTTCTGCATCCCCACTCTCTTCTATATGCCTCTGACCCCCTGCTCTGTTCTGCATCCCCACTCTCTTCTATATGCCTCTGACCCCCTGCTCCGTTCTGCATCCCCACTCTATTCTATATGCCTCTGGCACCCTGCTCCGTTCTGCATCCCCACTCTCTTCTATATGCCTCTGGCACCCTGCTCTGTTCTGCATCCCCACTCTCTTCTATATGCCTCTGGCACCCTGCTCTGTTCTGCATCCCCACTCTCTTCTATATGCCTCTGGCACCCTGCTCCGTTCTGCATCCCCACTCTCTTCTATATGCCTCTGGCACCCTGCTCTATTCTGCATCCCCACTCTCTTCTATATGCCTCTGGCACCCTGCTGCGTTCTGCGTCCCCACTCTCTTCTATATGCCTCTGGCACCCTGCTCCTTTCTGCATCCCCACTCTCTTCTATATGCCTCTGGCACCCTGCTCCGTTCTGCATCCCCACTCTCTTCTATATGCCTCTGGCACCCTGCTCTATTCTGCATCCCCACTCTCTTCTATATGCCTCTGGCACCCTGCTGCGTTCTGCGTCCCCACTCTCTTCTATATGCCTCTGGCACCCTGCTCTGTTCTGCATCCCCACTCTCTTCTATATGCCTCTGGCACCCTGCTCCGTTCTGCATCCCCACGCTCTTCTATATGCCTCTGGCACCCTGCTCCGTTCTGCATCCCCACTCTCTTCTATATGCCTCTGGCACCCTGCTGCGTTCTGCGTCCCCACTCTCTTCTATATGCCTCTGGCACCCTGCTCTATTCTGCATCCCCACTCTCTTCTATATGCCTCTGGCACCCTACTCCGTTCTGCATCCCCACTCTCTTCTATATGCCTCTGGCACCCTGCTCCTTTCTGCATCCCCACTCTCTTCTATATGCCTCTGGCACCCTGCTCTGTTCTGCATCCCCACTCTCTTCTATATGCCTCTGGCACCCTGCTCTGTTCTGCATCCCCACTCTCTTCTATATGCCTCTGGCACCCTGCTCTGTTCTGCATCCCCACTCTCTTCTATATGCCTCTGGCACCCTGCTCTGTTCTGCATCCCCACTCTCTTCTATATGCCTCTGGCACCCTGCTCTGTTCTGCATCCCCACTCTCTTCTATATGCCTCTGGCACCCTGCTCCGTTCTGCATCCCCACTCTCTTCTATATGCCTCTGGCACCCTGCTCTGTTCTGCATCCCCACTCTCTTCTATATGCCTCTGGCACCCTGCTCCGTTCTGCATCCCCACTCTCTTCTATATGCCTCTGGCACCCTACTCCGTTCTGCATCCCCACTCTCTTCTATATGCCTCTGGCACCCTGCTCCGTTCTGCATCCCCACTCTCTTCTATATGCCTCTGGCACCCTGCTCTGTTCTGCATCCCCACTCTCTTCTATATGCCTCTGGCACCCTGCTCCGTTCTATGCCCCCACTCTCTTCTATATGCCTCTGGCACCCTGCTCTGTTCTGCATCCCCACTCTCTTCTATATGCCTCTGGCACCCTGCTCTGTTCTGCATCCCCACTCTCTTCTATATGCCTCTGGCACCCTGCTCTGTTCTGCATCCCCACTCTCTTCTATATGCCTCTGGCACCCTGCTCCGTTCTGCATCCCCACTCTCTTCTATATGCCTCTGGCACCCTGCTCCGTTCTGCATCCCCACTCTCTTCTATATGCCTCTGGCACCCTACTCCGTTCTGCATCCCCACTCTCTTCTATATGCCTCTGGCACCCTGCTCCGTTCTGCATCCCCACTCTCTTCTATATGCCTCTGGCACCCTGCTCCGTTCTGCATCCCCACTCTCTTCTATATGCCTCTGGCACCCTGCTCCGTTCTGCATCCCCACTCTCTTCTATATGCCTCTGGCACCCTGCTCCGTTCTGCATCCCCACTCTCTTCTATATGCCTCTGGCACCCTGCTCCGTTCTGCATCCCCACTCTCTTCTATATGCCTCTGGCACCCTACTCCGTTCTGCATCCCCACTCTCTTCTATATGCCTCTGACACCCTGCTCTGTTCTGCATCCCCACTCTCTTCTATATGCCTCTGGCACCCTGCTCCGTTCTGCATCCCCACTCTCTTCTATATGCCTCTGGCACCCTGCTCCGTTCTGCATCCCCACTCTCTTCTATATGCCTCTGGCACCCTGCTCCGTTCTGCATCCCCACTCTCTTCTATATGCCTCTGGCACCCTACTCCGTTCTGCATCCCCACTCTCTTCTATATGCCTCTGGCACCCTGCTCCGTTCTGCATCCCCACTCTCTTCTATATGCCTCTGGCACCCTGCTCCGTTCTGCATCCCCACTCTCTTCTATATGCCTCTGGCACCCTGCTCTGTTCTGCATCCCCACTCTCTTCTATATGCCTCTGGCACCCTGCTCTGTTCTGCATCCCCACTCTCTTCTATATGCCTCTGGCACCCTGCTGCCTTCTGCATCCCCAGTCTCTTCTATATGCCTCTGGCACCCTGCTCCGTTCTGCATCCCCATTCTCTTCTATATGCCTCTGGCACCCTGCTCTGTTCTGCATCCCCACTCTCTTCTATATGCCTCTGGCACCCTGCTCCGTTCTGCATCCCCACTCTCTTCTATATGCCTCTGGCACCCTGCTCCGTTCTTCATCCCCACTCTCTTCTATATGCCTCTGACCCCCTGCTCCGTTCTGCATCCCCACTCTCTTCTATATGCCTCTGACCCCCTGCTCTGTTCTGCATCCCCACTCTCTTCTATATGCCTCTGGCACCCTGCTCCGTTCTGCATCCCCACTCTCTTCTATATGCCTCTGGCACCCTGCTCCGTTCTGCATCCCCACTCTCTTCTATATGCCTCTGGCACCCTGCTCCGTTCTGCATCCCCATTCTCTTCTATATGCCTCTGGCACCCTGCTCTGTTCTGCATCCCCACTCTCTTCTATATGCCTCTGGCACCCTGCTCCGTTCTGCATCCCCACTCTCTTCTATATGCCTCTGGCACCCTGCTCCGTTCTGCATCCCCACTCTCTTCTATATGCCTCTGGCACCCTACTCCGTTCTGCATCCCCACTCTCTTCTATATGCCTCTGACCCCCTGCTCTGTTCTGCATCCCCACTCTCTTCTATATGCCTCTGGCACCCTGCTCCGTTCTATGCCCCCACTCTCTTCTACATTCCTCTGGCACCCTGCTCCGTTCTGCATCCCCACTCTCTTCTATATGCCTCTGGCACCCTACTCCGTTCTGCATCCCCACTCTCTTCTATATGCCTCTGGCACCCTGCTCTGTTCTGCATCCCCACTCTCTTCTATATGCCTCTGGCACCCTGCTCCGTTCTGCATCCCCACTCTCTTCTATATGCCTCTGGCACCCTGCTCTGTTCTGCATCCCCACTCTCTTCTATATGCCTCTGGCACCCTGCTCTATTCTGCATCCCCACTCTCTTCTATATGCCTCTGGCACCCTGCTCCGTTCTGCATCCCCACTCTCTTCTATATGCCTCTGGCACCCTGCTCTATTCTGCATCCCCACTCTCTTCTATATGCCTCTGGCACCCTGCTGCGTTCTGCGTCCCCACTCTCTTCTATATGCCTCTGGCACCCTGCTCCTTTCTGCATCCCCACTCTCTTCTATATGCCTCTGGCACCCTGCTCCGTTCTGCATCCCCACTCTCTTCTATATGCCTCTGGCACCCTGCTCTATTCTGCATCCCCACTCTCTTCTATATGCCTCTGGCACCCTGCTGCGTTCTGCGTCCCCACTCTCTTCTATATGCCTCTGGCACCCTGCTCTGTTCTGCATCCCCACTCTCTTCTATATGCCTCTGGCACCCTGCTCCGTTCTGCATCCCCACGCTCTTCTATATGCCTCTGGCACCCTGCTCCGTTCTGCATCCCCACTCTCTTCTATATGCCTCTGGCACCCTGCTGCGTTCTGCGTCCCCACTCTCTTCTATATGCCTCTGGCACCCTGCTCTATTCTGCATCCCCACTCTCTTCTATATGCCTCTGGCACCCTACTCCGTTCTGCATCCCCACTCTCTTCTATATGCCTCTGGCACCCTGCTCCTTTCTGCATCCCCACTCTCTTCTATATGCCTCTGGCACCCTGCTCTGTTCTGCATCCCCACTCTCTTCTATATGCCTCTGGCACCCTGCTCTGTTCTGCATCCCCACTCTCTTCTATATGCCTCTGGCACCCTGCTCTGTTCTGCATCCCCACTCTCTTCTATATGCCTCTGGCACCCTGCTCTGTTCTGCATCCCCACTCTCTTCTATATGCCTCTGGCACCCTGCTCTGTTCTGCATCCCCACTCTCTTCTATATGCCTCTGGCACCCTGCTCCGTTCTGCATCCCCACTCTCTTCTATATGCCTCTGGCACCCTGCTCTGTTCTGCATCCCCACTCTCTTCTATATGCCTCTGGCACCCTGCTCTGTTCTGCATCCCCACTCTCTTCTATATGCCTCTGGCACCCTACTCCGTTTTGCATCCCCACTCTCTTCTATATGCCTCTGGCACCCTGCTCCGTTCTGCATCCCCACTCTCTTCTATATGCCTCTGGCACCCTGCTCTGTTCTGCATCCCCACTCTCTTCTATATGCCTCTGGCACCCTGCTCCGTTCTATGCCCCCACTCTCTTCTATATGCCTCTGGCACCCTGCTCTGTTCTGCATCCCCACTCTCTTCTATATGCCTCTGGCACCCTGCTCTGTTCTGCATCCCCACTCTCTTCTATATGCCTCTGGCACCCTGCTCTGTTCTGCATCCCCACTCTCTTCTATATGCCTCTGGCACCCTGCTCTGTTCTGCATCCCCACTCTCTTCTATATGCCTCTGGCACCCTGCTCCGTTCTGCATCCCCACTCTCTTCTATATGCCTCTGGCACCCTACTCCGTTCTGCATCCCCACTCTCTTCTATATGCCTCTGGCACCCTGCTCCGTTCTGCATCCCCACTCTCTTCTATATGCCTCTGGCACCCTGCTCCGTTCTGCATCCCCACTCTCTTCTATATGCCTCTGGCACCCTGCTCCGTTCTGCATCCCCACTCTCTTCTATATGCCTCTGGCACCCTGCTCCGTTCTGCATCCCCACTCTCTTCTATATGCCTCTGGCACCCTACTCCGTTCTGCATCCCCACTCTCTTCTATATGCCTCTGGCACCCTGCTCCGTTCTGCATCCCCACTCTCTTCTATATGCCTCTGGCACCCTGCTCCGTTCTGCATCCCCACTCTCTTCTATATGCCTCTGGCACCCTGCTCCGTTCTGCATCCCCACTCTCTTCTATATGCCTCTGGCACCCTGCTCTGTTCTGCATCCCCACTCTCTTCTATATGCCTCTGGCACCCTGCTCCGTTCTGCATCCCCACTCTCTTCTATATGCCTCTGGCACCCTGCTCCGTTCTGCATCCCCACTCTCTTCTATATGCCTCTGGCACCCTACTCCGTTCTGCATCCCCACTCTCTTCTATATGCCTCTGACCCCCTGCTCTGTTCTGCATCCCCACTCTCTTCTATATGCCTCTGGCACCCTGCTCCGTTCTATGCCCCCACTCTCTTCTACATTCCTCTGGCACCCTGCTCCGTTCTACATCCCCACTCTCTTCTATATGCCTCTGGCACCCTACTCCGTTCTGCATCCCCACTCTCTTCTATATGCCTCTGGCACCCTGCTCTGTTCTGCATCCCCACTCTCTTCTATATGCCTCTGGCACCCTGCTCTATTCTGCATCCCCACTCTCTTCTATATGCGTCTGGCACCCTACTCCGTTCTGCATCCCCACTCTCTTCTATATGCCTCTGACCCCCTGCTCTGTTCTGCATCCCCACTCTCTTCTATATGCCTCTGGCACCCTGCTCCGTTCTGCATCCCCACTCTCTTCTATATGCCTCTGGCACCCTGCTCCGTTCTGCATCCCCACTCTCTTCTATATGCCTCTGGCACCCTGCTCCGTTCTGCATCCCCACTCTCTTCTATATGCCTCTGGCACCCTGCTCCGTTCTGCATCCCCACTCTCTTCTATATGCCTCTGGCACCCTGCTCCGTTCTGCATCCCCACTCTCTTCTATATGCCTCTGGCACCCTGCTCTGTTCTGCATCCCCACTCTCTTCTATATGCCTCTGACCCCCTGCTCTGTTCTGCATCCCCACTCTCTTCTATATGCCTCTGACCCCCTGCTCCGTTCTGCATCCCCACTCTCTTCTATATGCCTCTGGCACCCTGCTCTGTTCTGCATCCCCACTCTCTTCTATATGCCTCTGACCCCCTGCTCTGTTCTGCATCCCCACTCTCTTCTATATGCCTCTGACCCCCTGCTCCGTTCTGCATCCCCACTCTCTTCTATATGCCTCTGGCACCCTGCTCTGTTCTGCATCCCCACTCTCTTCTATATGCCTCTGGCACCCTGCTCTGTTCTGCATCCCCACTCTCTTCTATATGCCTCTGACCCCCTGCTCCGTTCTGCATCCCCACTCTCTTCTATATGCCTCTGGCACCCTGCTCCGTTCTGCATCCCCACTCTCTTCTATATGCCTCTGGCACCCTGCTCTGTTCTGCATCCCCACTCTCTTCTATATGCCTCTGGCACCCTGCTCCGTTCTGCATCCCCATTCTCTTCTATATGCCTCTGGCACCCTGCTCCGTTCTGCATCCCCACTCTCTTCTATATGCCTCTGGCACCCTGCTCCGTTCTGCATCCCCACTCTCTTCTATATGCCTCTGGCACCCTGCTCCGTTCTGCATCCCCACTCTCTTCTATATGCCTCTGGCACCCTGCTCCGTTCTGCATCCCCACTCTCTTCTATATGCCTCTGGCACCCTGCTCTGTTCTGCATCCCCACTCTCTTCTATATGCCTCTGACCCCCTGCTCTGTTCTGCATCCCCACTCTCTTCTATATGCCTCTGGCACCCTGCTCCGTTCTATGCCCCCACTCTCTTCTACATTCCTCTGGCACCCTGCTCCGTTCTGCATCCCCACTCTCTTCTATATGCCTCTGGCACCCTGCTCTGTTCTGCATCCCCACTCTCTTCTATATGCCTCTGGCACCCTGCTCCGTTCTGCATCCCCACTCTCTTCTATATGCCTCTGGCACCCTGCTCTGTTCTGCATCCCCACTCTCTTCTATATGCCTCTGGCACCCTGCTCTATTCTGCATCCCCACTCTCTTCTATATGCCTCTGGCACCCTACTCCGTTCTGCATCCCCACTCTCTTCTATATGCCTCTGACCCCCTGCTCTGTTCTGCATCCCCACTCTCTTCTATATGCCTCTGGCACCCTGCTCCGTTCTGCATCCCCACTCTCTTCTATATGCCTCTGGCACCCTGCTCCGTTCTGCATCCCCACTCTCTTCTATATGCCTCTGGCACCCTGCTCCGTTCTGCATCCCCACTCTCTTCTATATGCCTCTGGCACCCTGCTCCGTTCTGCATCCCCACTCTCTTCTATATGCCTCTGGCACCCTGCTCCGTTCTGCATCCCCACTCTCTTCTATATGCCTCTGACCCCCTGCTCTGTTCTGCATCCCCACTCTCTTCTATATGCCTCTGGCACCCTGCTCTATTCTGCATCCCCACTCTCTTCTATATGCCTCTGGCACCCTGCTCCGTTCTGCATCCCCACTCTCTTCTATATGCCTCTGGCACCCTGCTCCGTTCTGCATCCCCACTCTCTTCTATATGCCTCTGGCACCCTGCTCCGTTCTGCATCCCCACTCTCTTCTATATGCCTCTGGCACCCTGCTCTGTTCTGCATCCCCACTCTCTTCTATATGCCTCTGACCCCCTGCTCTGTTCTGCATCCCCACTCTCTTCTATATGCCTCTGACCCCCTGCTCCGTTCTGCATCCCCACTCTCTTCTATATGCCTCTGGCACCCTGCTCTGTTCTGCATCCCCACTCTCTTCTATATGCCTCTGACCCCCTGCTCTGTTCTGCATCCCCACTCTCTTCTATATGCCTCTGACCCCCTGCTCCGTTCTGCATCCCCACTCTCTTCTATATGCCTCTGGCACCCTGCTCTGTTCTGCATCCCCACTCTCTTCTATATGCCTCTGGCACCCTGCTCCGTTCTGCATCCCCACTCTCTTCTATATGCCTCTGGCACCCTGCTCTGTTCTGCATCCCCACTCTCTTCTATATGCCTCTGGCACCCTGCTCCGTTCTGCATCCCCACTCTCTTCTATATGCCTCTGGCACCCTGCTCCGTTCTGCATCCCCACTCTCTTCTATATGCCTCTGGCACCCTGCTCCGTTCTGCATCCCCACTCTCTTCTATATGCCTCTGGCACCCTGCTCCGTTCTGCATCCCCACTCTCTTCTATATGCCTCTGGCACCCTGCTCCGTTCTATGCCCCCACTCTCTTCTACATTCCTCTGGCACCCTGCTCCGTTCTGCATCCCCACTCTCTTCTATATGCCTCTGGCACCCTACTCCGTTCTGCATCCCCACTCTCTTCTATATGCCTCTGGCACCCTGCTCTGTTCTGCATCCCCACTCTCTTCTATATGCCTCTGGCACCCTGCTCCGTTCTGCATCCCCACTCTCTTCTATATGCCTCTGGCACCCTGCTCTGTTCTGCATCCCCACTCTCTTCTATATGCCTCTGGCACCCTGCTCCGTTCTGCATCCCCACTCTCTTCTATATGCCTCTGGCACCCTGCTCTGTTCTGCATCCCCACTCTCTTCTATATGCCTCTGGCACCCTGCTCTATTCTGCATCCCCACTCTCTTCTATATGCGTCTGGCACCCTACTCCGTTCTGCATCCCCACTCTCTTCTATATGCCTCTGACCCCCTGCTCTGTTCTGCATCCCCACTCTCTTCTATATGCCTCTGGCACCCTGCTCTGTTCTGCATCCCCACTCTCTTCTATATGCCTCTGGCACCCTGCTCCGTTCTGCATCCCCACTCTCTTCTATATGCCTCTGGCACCCTGCTCTGTTCTGCATCCCCACTCTCTTCTATATGCCTCTGGCACCCTGCTCTGTTCTGCATCCCCACTCTCTTCTATATGCCTCTGGCACCCTGCTCCGTTCTGCATCCCCACTCTCTTCTATATGCCTCTGGCACCCTGCTCCGTTCTGCATCCCCACTCTCTTCTATATGCCTCTGGCACCCTGCTCCGTTCTGCATCCCCACTCTCTTCTATATGCCTCTGGCACCCTGCTCCGTTCTGCATCCCCACTCTCTTCTATATGCCTCTGGCACCCTGCTCCATTCTGCATCCCCACTCTCTTCTATATGCCTCTGGCACCCTGCTCCGTTCTGCATCCCCACTCTCTTCTATATGCCTCTGACCCCCTGCTCCGTTCTGCATCCCCACTCTCTTCTATATGCCTCTGACCCCCTGCTCTGTTCTGCATCCCCACTCTCTTCTATATGCCTCTGGCACCCTGCTCCGTTCTATGCCCCCACTCTCTTCTACATTCCTCTGGCACCCTGCTCCGTTCTGCATCCCCACTCTCTTCTATATGCCTCTGGCACCCTACTCCGTTCTGCATCCCCACTCTCTTCTATATGCCTCTGGCACCCTGCTCTGTTCTGCATCCCCACTCTCTTCTATATGCCTCTGGCACCCTGCTCCGTTCTGCATCCCCACTCTCTTCTATATGCCTCTGGCACCCTGCTCTGTTCTGCATCCCCACTCTCTTCTATATGCCTCTGGCACCCTGCTCTATTCTGCATCCCCACTCTCTTCTATATGCGTCTGGCACCCTACTCCGTTCTGCATCCCCACTCTCTTCTATATGCCTCTGACCCCCTGCTCTGTTCTGCATCCCCACTCTCTTCTATATGCCTCTGGCACCCTGCTCCGTTCTGCATCCCCACTCTCTTCTATATGCCTCTGGCACCCTGCTCCGTTCTGCATCCCCACTCTCTTCTATATGCCTCTGGCACCCTGCTCCGTTCTGCATCCCCACTCTCTTCTATATGCCTCTGGCACCCTGCTCCGTTCTGCATCCCCACTCTCTTCTATATGCCTCTGGCACCCTGCTCCGTTCTGCATCCCCACTCTCTTCTATATGCCTCTGACCCCCTGCTCTGTTCTGCATCCCCACTCTCTTCTATATGCCTCTGACCCCCTGCTCTGTTCTGCATCCCCACTCTCTTCTATATGCCTCTGGCACCCTGCTCCATTCTGCATCCCCACTCTCTTCTATATGCCTCTGGCACCCTGCTCTGTTCTGCATCCCCACTCTCTTCTATATGCCTCTGGCACCCTGCTCCGTTCTGCATCCCCACTCTCTTCTATATGCCTCTGGCACCCTGCTCTGTTCTGCATCCCCACTCTCTTCTATATGCCTCTGACCCCCTGCTCCGTTCTGCATCCCCACTCTCTTCTATATGCCTCTGGCACCCTGCTCTGTTCTGCATCCCCACTCTCTTCTATATGCCTCTGACCCCCTGCTCCGTTCTGCATCCCCACTCTCTTCTATATGCCTCTGGCACCCTGCTCTGTTCTGCATCCCCACTCTCTTCTATATGCCTCTGACCCCCTGCTCCGTTCTGCATCCCCACTCTCTTCTATATGCCTCTGACCCCCTGCTCCGTTCTGCATCCCCACTCTCTTCTATATGCCTCTGGCACCCTGCTCTGTTCTGCATCCCCACTCTCTTCTATATGCCTCTGACCCCCTGCTCCGTTCTGCATCCCCACTCTCTTCTATATGCCTCTGACCCCCTGCTCCGTTCTGCATCCCCACTCTCTTCTATATGCCTCTGACCCCCTGCTCCGTTCTGCATCCCCACTCTCTTCTATATGCCTCTGGCACCCTGCTCTGTTCTGCATCCCCACTCTCTTCTATATGCCTCTGACCCCCTGCTCCGTTCTGCATCCCCACTCTCTTCTATATGCCTCTGACCCCCTGCTCCGTTCTGCATCCCCACTCTCTTCTATATGCCTCTGGCACCCTGCTCTGTTCTGCATCCCCACTCTCTTCTATATGCCTCTGACCCCCTGCTCCGTTCTGCATCCCCACTCTCTTCTATATGCCTCTGGCACCCTGCTCTGTTCTGCATCCCCACTCTCTTCTATATGCCTCTGACCCCCTGCTCCGTTCTGCATCCCCACTCTCTTCTATATGCCTCTGGCACCCTGCTCCGTTCTGCATCCCCACTCTCTTCTATATGCCTCTGACCCCCTGCTCCGTTCTGCATCCCCACTCTCTTCTATATGCCTCTGACCCCCTGCTCCGTTCTGCATCCCCACTCTCTTCTATATGCCTCTGGCACCCTGCTCTGTTCTGCATCCCCACTCTCTTCTATATGCCTCTGACCCCCTGCTCCGTTCTGCATCCCCACTCTCTTCTATATGCCTCTGGCACCCTGCTCTGTTCTGCATCCCCACTCTCTTCTATATGCCTCTGGCACCCTGCTCTGTTCTGCATCCCCACTCTCTTCTATATGCCTCTGACCCCCTGCTCCGTTCTGCATCCCCACTCTCTTCTATATGCCTCTGGCACCCTGCTCCGTTCTGCATCCCCACTCTCTTCTATATGCCTCTGGCACCCTGCTCTGTTCTGCATCCCCACTCTCTTCTATATGCCTCTGGCACCCTGCTCCGTTCTGCATCCCCACTCTCTTCTACATTCCTCTGGCACCCTGCTCCGTTCTGCATCCCCACTCTCTTCTATATGCCTCTGGCACCCTACTCCGTTCTGCATCCCCACTCTCTTCTATATGCCTCTGGCACCCTGCTCTGTTCTGCATCCCCACTCTCTTCTATATGCCTCTGGCACCCTGCTCCGTTCTGCATCCCCACTCTCTTCTATATGCCTCTGGCACCCTGCTCTGTTCTGCATCCCCACTCTCTTCTATATGCCTCTGGCACCCTGCTCTGTTCTGCATCCCCACTCTCTTCTATATGCGTCTGGCACCCTACTCCGTTCTGCATCCCCACTCTCTTCTATATGCCTCTGACCCCCTGCTCTGTTCTGCATCCCCACTCTCTTCTATATGCCTCTGGCACCCTGCTCCGTTCTGCATCCCCACTCTCTTCTATATGCCTCTGGCACCCTGCTCCGTTCTGCATCCCCACTCTCTTCTATATGCCTCTGGCACCCTGCTCCGTTCTGCATCCCCACTCTCTTCTATATGCCTCTGGCACCCTGCTCCGTTCTGCATCCCCACTCTCTTCTATATGCCTCTGGCACCCTGCTCCGTTCTGCATCCCCACTCTCTTCTATATGCCTCTGACCCCCTGCTCTGTTCTGCATCCCCACTCTCTTCTATATGCCTCTGACCCCCTGCTCTGTTCTGCATCCCCACTCTCTTCTATATGCCTCTGGCACCCTGCTCTATTCTGCATCCCCACTCTCTTCTATATGCCTCTGGCACCCTGCTCCATTCTGCATCCCCACTCTCTTCTATATGCCTCTGGCACCCTGCTCTGTTCTGCATCCCCACTCTCTTCTATATGCCTCTGGCACCCTGCTCTGTTCTGCATCCCCACTCTCTTCTATATGCCTCTGACCCCCTGCTCTGTTCTGCATCCCCACTCTCTTCTATATGCCTCTGGCACCCTGCTCCGTTCTGCATCCCCACTCTCTTCTATATGCCTCTGGCACCCTGCTCCGTTCTGCATCCCCACTCTCTTCTATATGCCTCTGGCACCCTGCTCTGTTCTGCATCCCCACTCTCTTCTATATGCCTCTGACCCCCTGCTCTGTTCTGCATCCCCACTCTCTTCTATATGCCTCTGACCCCCTGCTCCGTTCTGCATCCCCACTCTCTTCTATATGCCTCTGGCACCCTGCTCTGTTCTGCATCCCCACTCTCTTCTATATGCCTCTGACCCCCTGCTCTGTTCTGCATCCCCACTCTCTTCTATATGCCTCTGACCCCCTGCTCCGTTCTGCATCCCCACTCTCTTCTATATGCCTCTGGCACCCTGCTCTGTTCTGCATCCCCACTCTCTTCTATATGCCTCTGGCACCCTGCTCCGTTCTGCATCCCCACTCTCTTCTATATGCCTCTGGCACCCTGCTCCGTTCTGCATCCCCACTCTCTTCTATATGCCTCTGGCACCCTGCTCCGTTCTGCATCCCCACTCTCTTCTATATGCCTCTGGCACCCTGCTCCGTTCTGCATCCCCACTCTCTTCTATATGCCTCTGGCACCCTGCTCCGTTCTGCATCCCCACTCTCTTCTATATGCCTCTGGCACCCTGCTCCGTTCTGCATCCCCACTCTCTTCTATATGCCTCTGGCACCCTGCTCCGTTCTGCATCCCCTCTCTCTTCTATATGCCTCTGGCACCCTGCTCAGTTCTGCATCCCCACTCTCTTCTATATGCCTCTGGCACCCTGCTCCGTTCTGCATCCCCACTCTCTTCTATATGCCTCTGGCACCCTGCTCCGTTCTGCATCCCCACTCTCTTCTATATGCCTCTGGCACCCTGCTCCGTTCTGCATCCCCACTCTCTTCTATATGCCTCTGGCACCCTACTCCGTTCTGCATCCCCACTCTCTTCTATATGCCTCTGGCACCCTGCTCTGTTCTGCATCCCCACTCTCTTCTATATGCCTCTGGCACCCTGCTCCGTTCTGCATCCCCACTCTCTTCTATATGCCTCTGGCACCCTGCTCTGTTCTGCATCCCCACTCTCTTCTATATGCCTCTGGCACCCTGCTCTGTTCTGCATCCCCACTCTATTCTACATTCCTCTGGTACCCTGCTTCGTTCTGCATCCCCACTCTCTTCTATATGCCTCTGACCCCCTGCTCCGTTCTGCATCCCCACTCTCTTCTATATGCCTCTGGCACCCTGCTCCGTTCTGCATCCCCACTCTCTTCTATATGCCTCTGGCACCCTACTACGTTCTGCATCCCCACTCTCTTCTATATGCCTCTGGCACCCTGCTCCGTTCTATGCCCCCACTCTCTTCTACATTCCTCTGGCACCCTGCTCCGTTCTGCATCCCCACTCTCTTCTATATGCCTCTGGCACCCTACTCCGTTCTGCATCCCCACTCTCTTCTATATGCCTCTGGCACCCTGCTCTGTTCTGCATCCCCACTCTCTTCTATATGCCTCTGGCACCCTACTCCGTTCTGCATCCCCACTCTCTTCTATATGCCTCTGGCACCCTACTCCGTTCTGCATCCCCACTCTCTTCTATATGCCTCTGGCACCCTGCTCCGTTCTGCATCCCCACTCTCTTCTATATGCCTCTGGCACCCTGCTCTGTTCTGCATCCCCACTCTCTTCTATATGCCTCTGGCACCCTGCTCCGTTCTGCATCCCCACTCTCTTCTATATGCCTCTGGCACCCCTACTCCGTTCTGCATCCCCACTCTCTTCTATATGCCTCTGGCACCCTGCTCTGTTCTGCATCCCCACTCTCTTCTATATGCCTCTGGCACCCTACTCCGTTCTGCATCCCCACTCTCTTCTATATGCCTCTGGCACCCTGCTCCGTTCTGCATCCCCACTCTCTTCTATATGCCTCTGGCACCCTGCTCCGTTCTGCATCCCCACTCTCTTCTATATGCCTCTGGCACCCTGCTCCGTTCTGCATCCCCACTCTCTTCTATATGCCTCTGGCACCCTGCTCCGTTCTGCATCCCCACTCTCTTCTATATGCCTCTGGCACCCTGCTCCGTTCTATGCCCCCACTCTCTTCTACATTCCTCTGGCACCCTGCTCCGTTCTGCATCCCCACTCTCTTCTATATGCCTCTGGCACCCTGCTCCGTTCTGCATCCCCACTCTCTTCTATATGCCTCTGGCACCCTGCTCTGTTCTGCATCCCCACTCTCTTCTATATGCCTCTGGCACCCTGCTCTATTCTGCATCCCCACTCTCTTCTATATGCCTCTGGCACCCTGCTCCGTTCTGCATCCCCACTCTCTTCTATATGCCTCTGACCCCCTGCTCTGTTCTGCATCCCCACTCTCTTCTATATGCCTCTGGCACCCTGCTCCGTTCTGCATCCCCACTCTCTTCTATATGCCTCTGACCCCCTGCTCTGTTCCGCATCCCCACTCTCTTCTATATGCCTCTGGCACCCTGCTCCGTTCTGCATCCCCACTCTCTTCTACATTCCTCTGGTACCCTGCTCCGTTCTGCATCCCCACTCTCTTCTATATGCCTCTGGCACCCTGCTCCGTTCTGCATCCCCACTCTCTTCTATATGCCTCTGGCACCCTGCTCCGTTCTGCATCCCCACTCTCTTCTATATGCCTCTGGCACCCTGCTCTATTCTGTATCCCCACTCTCTTCTATATGCCTCTGACCCCCTGCTCTGTTCTGCATCCCCACTCTCTTCTATATGCCTCTGACCCCCTGCTCTGTTCTGCATCCCCACTCTCTTCTATATGCCTCTGGCACCCTGCTCCGTTCTGCATCCCCACTCTCTTCTATATGCCTCTGGCACCCTGCTCCGTTCTGCATCCCCACTCTCTTCTATATGCCTCTGGCACCCTGCTCTATTCTGCATCCCCACTCTCTTCTATATGCCTCTGGCACCCTGCTCCGTTCTGCATCCCCACTCTATTCTATATGCCTCTGGCACCCTGCTCCGTTCTGCATCCCCACTCTCTTCTATATGCCTCTGGCACCCTGCTCTATTCTGCATCCCCACTCTCTTCTATATCCCTCTGACCCCCTGCTCTGTTCTGCATCCCCACTCTCTTCTATATGCCTCTGACCCCCTGCTCTATTCTGCATCCCCACTCTCTTCTATATGCCTCTGGCACCCTGCTCCGTTCTGCATTACCACTCTCTTCTATATGCCTCTGGCACCCTGCTCTATTCTGCATCCCCACTCTCTTCTATATGCCTCTGACCCCCTGCTCTGTTCTGCATCCCCACTCTCTTCTATATGCCTCTGGCACCCTGCTCCGTTCTGCATCCCCACTCTCTTCTATATGCCTCTGGCACCCTGCTCTATTCTGCATCCCCACTCTCTTCTATATGCCTCTGACCCCCTGCTCTGTTCTGCATCCCCACTCTCTTCTATATGCCTCTGGCACCCTGCTCCGTTCTGCATCCCCACTCTCTTCTATATGCCTCTGGCACCCTGCTCTATTCTGCATCCCCACTCTCTTCTATATGCCTCTGACCCCCTGCTTTGTTCTGCATCCCCACTCTCTTCTATATGCCTCTGGCCCCCTGCTCTGTTCTGCATCCCCACTCTCTTCTATATGCCTCTGACCCCCTGCTCTATTCTGCATCCCCACTCTTTTCTATATGCCTCTGACCCCCTGCTCTGTTCTGCATCCCCACTCTCTTCTATATGCCTCTGACCCCCTGCTCTGTTCTGCATCCCCACTCTCTTCTATATGCCTCTGACCCCCTGCTCTGTTCTGCATCCCCACTCTCTTCTATATGCCTCTGGCACCCTGCTCTATTCTGCATCCCCACTCTCTTCTATATGCCTCTGACCCCCTGCTCTGTTCTGCATCCCCACTCTCTTCTATATGCCTCTGGCACCCTGCTGCGTTCTGCGTCCCCACTCTCTTCTATATGCCTCTGGCACCCTGCTCTATTCTGCATCCCCACTCTCTTCTATATGCCTCTGGCACCCTGCTCTATTCTGCATCCCCACTCTCTTCTATATGCCTCTGGCACCCTGCTGCGTTCTGCGTCCCCACTCTCTTCTATATGCCTCTGGCACCCTGCTCTATTCTGCATCCCCACTCTCTTCTATATGCCTCTGGCACCCTGCTCTATTCTGCATCCCCACTCTCTTCTATATGCCTCTGGCACCCTGCTGCGTTCTGCATCCCCACTCTCTTCTCTATGCCTCTGGCACCCTGCTCTATTCTGCATCCCCACTCTCTTCTATATGCCTCTGGCACCCTGCTCTATTCTGCATCCCCACTCTCTTCTATATGCCTCTGACCCCCTGCTCTGTTCTGCATCCCCACTCTCTTCTATATGCCTCTGGCCCCCTGCTCTGTTCTGCATCCCCACTCTCTTCTATATGCCTCTGGCACCCTGCTGCGTTCTGCATCCCCACTCTCTTCTATATGCCTCTGGCACCCTGCTCTATTCTGCATCCCCACTCTCTTCTATATGCCTCTGGCACCCTGCTGCGTTCTGCGTCCCCACTCTCTTCTATATGCCTCTGGCACCCTGCTCTATTCTGCATCCCCACTCTCTTCTATATGCCTCTGGCACCCTGCTCTATTCTGCATCCCCACTCTCTTCTATATGCCTCTGGCACCCTGCTGCGTTCTGCATCCCCACTCTCTTCTATATGCCTCTGGCACCCTGCTCCGTTCTGCATCCCCACTCTCTTCTATATGCCTCTGACCCCCTGCTCTGTTCTGCATCCCCACTCTCTTCTATATGCCTCTGGCCCCCTGCTCTGTTCTGCATCCCCACTCTCTTCTATATGCCTCTGACCCCCTGCTTTGTTCTGCATCCCCACTCTCTTCTATATGCCTCTGGCCCCCTGCTCTGTTCTGCATCCCCACTCTCTTCTATATGCCTCTGACCCCCTGCTCTATTCTGAATCCCCACTCTTTTCTATATGCCTCTGACCCCCTGCTCTGTTCTGCATCCCCACTCTCTTCTATATGCCTCTGACCCCCTGCTCTGTTCTGCATCCCCACTCTCTTCTATATGCCTCTGACCCCCTGCTCTGTTCTGCATCCCCACTCTCTTCTATATGCCTCTGGCACCCTGCTCTATTCTGCATCCCCACTCTCTTCTATATGCCTCTGACCCCCTGCTCTGTTCTGCATCCCCACTCTCTTCTATATGCCTCTGGCACCCTGCTCTGTTCTGCATCCCCACTCTCTTCTATATGCCTCTGGCACCCTGCTGCGTTCTGCATCCCCACTCTCTTCTATATGCCTCTGGCACCCTGCTCCGTTCTGCATCCCCACTCTCTTCTATATGCCTCTGGCACCCTGCTCTATTCTGCATCCCCACTCTCTTCTATATGCCTCTGACCCCCTGCTCTGTTCTGCATCCCCACTCTCTTCTATATGCCTCTGGCACCCTGCTCCGTTCTGCATCCCCACTCTCTTCTATATGCCTCTGGCACCCTGCTCTATTCTGCATCCCCACTCTCTTCTATATGCCTCTGACCCCCTGCTCTGTTCTGCATCCCCACTGTCTTCTATATGCCTCTGGCACCCTGCTCTGTTCTGCATCCCCACTCTTTTCTATATGCCTCTGGCACCCTGCTCTGTTCTGTATCCCCACTCTCTTCTATATGCCTCTGGCACCCTGCTCCGTTCTGCATCCCCACTCTCTTCTATATGCCTCTGGCACCCTGCTCTATTCTGCATCCCCACTCTCTTCTATATGCCTCTGGCACCCTGCTCTGTTCTGCATCCCCACTCTCTTCTATATGCCTCTGGCACCCTGCTCCGTTCTGCATCCCCACTCTCTTCTATATGCCTCTGGCACCCTGCTCCGTTCTGCATCCCCACTCTCTTCTATATGCCTCTGGCACCCTGCTCTATTCTGCATCCCCACTCTCTTCTATATGCCTCTGGCACCCTGCTCTATTCTGCATCCCCACTCTCTTCTATATGCCTCTGACCCCCTGCTCTGTTCTGCATCCCCACTGTCTTCTATATGCCTCTGGCACCCTGCTCTGTTCTGCATCCCCACTCTCTTCTATATGCCTCTGGCACCCTGCTCTGTTCTGCATCCCCACTCTCTTCTATATGCCTCTGGCACCCTGCTCCGTTCTGCATCCCCACTCTCTTCTATATGCCTCTGGCACCCTGCTCTATTCTGCATCCCCACTCTATTCTACATTCCTCTGGTACCCTGCTCTGTTCTGCATCCCCACTCTCTTCTATATGCTTCTGGCACCCTGCTCTATTCTGCATCCCCACTCTCTTCTATATGCCTCTGGCACCCTGCTCTATTCTGCATCCCCACTCTCTTCTATATGCCTCTGGCACCCTGCTCCGTTCTGCATCCCCACTCTCTTCTATATGCCTCTGGCACCCTGCTCCGTTCTGCATCCCCACTCTCTTCTATATGCCTCTGGCACCCTGCTCTGTTCTGCATCCCCACTCTCTTCTATATGCCTCTGACCCCCTGCTCTGTTCTGCATCCCCACTCTCTTCTATATGCCTCTGACCCCCTGCTCCGTTCTGCATCCCCACTCTCTTCTATATGCCTCTGGCACCCTGCTCTGTTCTGCATCCCCACTCTCTTCTATATGCCTCTGACCCCCTGCTCTGTTCTGCATCCCCACTCTCTTCTATATGCCTCTGACCCCCTGCTCCGTTCTGCATCCCCACTCTCTTCTATATGCCTCTGGCACCCTGCTCTGTTCTGCATCCCCACTCTCTTCTATATGCCTCTGGCACCCTGCTCCGTTCTGCATCCCCACTCTCTTCTATATGCCTCTGGCACCCTGCTCTGTTCTGCATCCCCACTCTCTTCTATATGCCTCTGGCACCCTGCTCCGTTCTGCATCCCCACTCTCTTCTATATGCCTCTGGCACCCTGCTCCGTTCTGCATCCCCACTCTCTTCTATATGCCTCTGGCACCCTGCTCCGTTCTGCATCCCCACTCTCTTCTATATGCCTCTGGCACCCTGCTCCGTTCTGCATCCCCACTCTCTTCTATATGCCTCTGGCACCCTGCTCCGTTCTATGCCCCCACTCTCTTCTACATTCCTCTGGCACCCTGCTCCGTTCTGCATCCCCACTCTCTTCTATATGCCTCTGGCACCCTACTCCGTTCTGCATCCCCACTCTCTTCTATATGCCTCTGGCACCCTGCTCTGTTCTGCATCCCCACTCTCTTCTATATGCCTCTGGCACCCTGCTCCGTTCTGCATCCCCACTCTCTTCTATATGCCTCTGGCACCCTGCTCCGTTCTGCATCCCCACTCTCTTCTATATGCCTCTGGCACCCTGCTCTGTTCTGCATCCCCACTCTCTTCTATATGCCTCTGGCACCCTGCTCTATTCTGCATCCCCACTCTCTTCTATATGCGTCTGGCACCCTACTCCGTTCTGCATCCCCACTCTCTTCTATATGCCTCTGACCCCCTGCTCTGTTCTGCATCCCCACTCTCTTCTATATGCCTCTGGCACCCTGCTCTGTTCTGCATCCCCACTCTCTTCTATATGCCTCTGGCACCCTGCTCCGTTCTGCATCCCCACTCTCTTCTATATGCCTCTGGCACCCTGCTCTGTTCTGCATCCCCACTCTCTTCTATATGCCTCTGGCACCCTGCTCTGTTCTGCATCCCCACTCTCTTCTATATGCCTCTGGCACCCTGCTCTGTTCTGCATCCCCACTCTCTTCTATATGCCTCTGGCACCCTGCTCCGTTCTGCATCCCCACTCTCTTCTATATGCCTCTGGCACCCTGCTCCGTTCTGCATCCCCACTCTCTTCTATATGCCTCTGGCACCCTGCTCCGTTCTGCATCCCCACTCTCTTCTATATGCCTCTGGCACCCTGCTCCGTTCTGCATCCCCACTCTCTTCTATATGCCTCTGGCACCCTACTCCGTTCTGCATCCCCACTCTCTTCTATATGCCTCTGACCCCCTGCTCCGTTCTGCATCCCCACTCTCTTCTATATGCCTCTGACCCCCTGCTCTGTTCTGCATCCCCACTCTCTTCTATATGCCTCTGGCACCCTGCTCCGTTCTATGCCCCCACTCTCTTCTACATTCCTCTGGCACCCTGCTCCGTTCTGCATCCCCACTCTCTTCTATATGCCTCTGGCACCCTACTCCGTTCTGCATCCCCACTCTCTTCTATATGCCTCTGGCACCCTGCTCTGTTCTGCATCCCCACTCTCTTCTATATGCCTCTGGCACCCTGCTCCGTTCTGCATCCCCACTCTCTTCTATATGCCTCTGGCACCCTGCTCTGTTCTGCATCCCCACTCTCTTCTATATGCCTCTGGCACCCTGCTCTATTCTGCATCCCCACTCTCTTCTATATGCGTCTGGCACCCTACTCCGTTCTGCATCCCCACTCTCTTCTATATGCCTCTGACCCCCTGCTCTGTTCTGCATCCCCACTCTCTTCTATATGCCTCTGGCACCCTGCTCCGTTCTGCATCCCCACTCTCTTCTATATGCCTCTGGCACCCTGCTCTGTTCTGCATCCCCACTCTCTTCTATATGCCTCTGGCACCCTGCTCCGTTCTGCATCCCCACTCTCTTCTATATGCCTCTGGCACCCTGCTCCGTTCTGCATCCCCACTCTCTTCTATATGCCTCTGGCACCCTGCTCTGTTCTGCATCCCCACTCTCTTCTATATGCCTCTGGCACCCTGCTCTATTCTGCATCCCCACTCTCTTCTATATGCGTCTGGCACACTACTCCGTTCTGCATCCCCACTCTCTCCTATATGCCTCTGACCCCCTGCTCTGTTCTGCATCCCCACTCTCTTCTATATGCCTCTGGCACCCTGCTCTGTTCTGCATCCCCACTCTCTTCTATATGCCTCTGGCACCCTGCTCCGTTCTGCATCCCCACTCTCTTCTATATGCCTCTGGCACCCTGCTCTGTTCTGCATCCCCACTCTCTTCTATATGCCTCTGGCACCCTGCTCTGTTCTGCATCCCCACTCTCTTCTATATGCCTCTGGCACCCTGCTCTGTTCTGCATCCCCACTCTCTTCTATATGCCTCTGGCACCCTGCTCCGTTCTGCATCCCCACTCTCTTCTATATGCCTCTGGCACCCTGCTCCGTTCTGCATCCCCACTCTCTTCTATATGCCTCTGGCACCCTGCTCCGTTCTGCATCCCCACTCTCTTCTATATGCCTCTGGCACCCTGCTCCGTTCTGCATCCCCACTCTCTTCTATATGCCTCTGGCACCCTACTCCGTTCTGCATCCCCACTCTCTTCTATATGCCTCTGACCCCCTGCTCCGTTCTGCATCCCCACTCTCTTCTATATGCCTCTGACCCCCTGCTCTGTTCTGCATCCCCACTCTCTTCTATATGCCTCTGGCACCCTGCTCCGTTCTATGCCCCCACTCTCTTCTACATTCCTCTGGCACCCTGCTCCGTTCTGCATCCCCACTCTCTTCTATATGCCTCTGGCACCCTACTCCGTTCTGCATCCCCACTCTCTTCTATATGCCTCTGGCACCCTGCTCTGTTCTGCATCCCCACTCTCTTCTATATGCCTCTGGCACCCTGCTCCGTTCTGCATCCCCACTCTCTTCTATATGCCTCTGGCACCCTGCTCTGTTCTGCATCCCCACTCTCTTCTATATGCCTCTGGCACCCTGCTCTATTCTGCATCCCCACTCTCTTCTATATGCGTCTGGCACCCTACTCCGTTCTGCATCCCCACTCTCTTCTATATGCCTCTGACCCCCTGCTCTGTTCTGCATCCCCACTCTCTTCTATATGCCTCTGGCACCCTGCTCCGTTCTGCATCCCCACTCTCTTCTATATGCCTCTGGCACCCTGCTCCGTTCTGCATCCCCACTCTCTTCTATATGCCTCTGGCACCCTGCTCCGTTCTGCATCCCCACTCTCTTCTATATGCCTCTGGCACCCTGCTCCGTTCTGCATCCCCACTCTCTTCTATATGCCTCTGGCACCCTGCTCCGTTCTGCATCCCCACTCTCTTCTATATGCCTCTGACCCCCTGCTCTGTTCTGCATCCCCACTCTCTTCTATATGCCTCTGACCCCCTGCTCCGTTCTATGCCCCCACTCTCTTCTACATTCCTCTGGCACCCTGCTCCGTTCTGCATCCCCACTCTCTTCTATATGCCTCTGGCACCCTACTCCGTTCTGCATCCCCACTCTCTTCTATATGCCTCTGGCACCCTGCTCTGTTCTGCATCCCCACTCTCTTCTATATGCCTCTGGCACCCTGCTCCGTTCTGCATCCCCACTCTCTTCTATATGCCTCTGGCACCCTGCTCTGTTCTGCATCCCCACTCTCTTCTATATGCCTCTGGCACCCTGCTCTATTCTGCATCCCCACTCTCTTCTATATGCGTCTGGCACCCTACTCCGTTCTGCATCCCCACTCTCTTCTATATGCCTCTGACCCCCTGCTCTGTTCTGCATCCCCACTCTCTTCTATATGCCTCTGGCACCCTGCTCCGTTCTGCATCCCCACTCTCTTCTATATGCCTCTGGCACCCTGCTCCGTTCTGCATCCCCACTCTCTTCTATATGCCTCTGGCACCCTGCTCCGTTCTGCATCCCCACTCTCTTCTATATGCCTCTGGCACCCTGCTCCGTTCTGCATCCCCACTCTCTTCTATATGCCTCTGGCACCCTGCTCCGTTCTGCATCCCCACTCTCTTCTATATGCCTCTGACCCCCTGCTCTGTTCTGCATCCCCACTCTCTTCTATATGCCTCTGACCCCCTGCTCTGTTCTGCATCCCCACTCTCTTCTATATGCCTCTGGCACCCTGCTCCATTCTGCATCCCCACTCTCTTCTATATGCCTCTGGCACCCTGCTCTGTTCTGCATCCCCACTCTCTTCTATATGCCTCTGGCACCCTGCTCCGTTCTGCATCCCCACTCTCTTCTATATGCCTCTGGCACCCTGCTCTGTTCTGCATCCCCACTCTCTTCTATATGCCTCTGACCCCCTGCTCCGTTCTGCATCCCCACTCTCTTCTATATGCCTCTGGCACCCTGCTCTGTTCTGCATCCCCACTCTCTTCTATATGCCTCTGACCCCCTGCTCCGTTCTGCATCCCCACTCTCTTCTATATGCCTCTGGCACCCTGCTCTGTTCTGCATCCCCACTCTCTTCTATATGCCTCTGACCCCCTGCTCCGTTCTGCATCCCCACTCTCTTCTATATGCCTCTGACCCCCTGCTCCGTTCTGCATCCCCACTCTCTTCTATATGCCTCTGGCACCCTGCTCTGTTCTGCATCCCCACTCTCTTCTATATGCCTCTGACCCCCTGCTCCGTTCTGCATCCCCACTCTCTTCTATATGCCTCTGACCCCCTGCTCCGTTCTGCATCCCCACTCTCTTCTATATGCCTCTGACCCCCTGCTCCGTTCTGCATCCCCACTCTCTTCTATATGCCTCTGGCACCCTGCTCTGTTCTGCATCCCCACTCTCTTCTATATGCCTCTGACCCCCTGCTCCGTTCTGCATCCCCACTCTCTTCTATATGCCTCTGACCCCCTGCTCCGTTCTGCATCCCCACTCTCTTCTATATGCCTCTGGCACCCTGCTCTGTTCTGCATCCCCACTCTCTTCTATATGCCTCTGACCCCCTGCTCCGTTCTGCATCCCCACTCTCTTCTATATGCCTCTGGCACCCTGCTCTGTTCTGCATCCCCACTCTCTTCTATATGCCTCTGACCCCCTGCTCCGTTCTGCATCCCCACTCTCTTCTATATGCCTCTGGCACCCTGCTCCGTTCTGCATCCCCACTCTCTTCTATATGCCTCTGACCCCCTGCTCCGTTCTGCATCCCCACTCTCTTCTATATGCCTCTGACCCCTGCTCCGTTCTGCATCCCCACTCTCTTCTATATGCCTCTGGCACCCTGCTCTGTTCTGCATCCCCACTCTCTTCTATATGCCTCTGACCCCCTGCTCCGTTCTGCATCCCCACTCTCTTCTATATGCCTCTGGCACCCTGCTCCGTTCTGCATCCCCACTCTCTTCTATATGCCTCTGGCACCCTGCTCTGTTCTGCATCCCCACTCTCTTCTATATGCCTCTGACCCCCTGCTCCGTTCTGCATCCCCACTCTCTTCTATATGCCTCTGGCACCCTGCTCCGTTCTGCATCCCCACTCTCTTCTATATGCCTCTGGCACCCTGCTCTGTTCTGCATCCCCACTCTCTTCTATATGCCTCTGGCACCCTGCTCCGTTCTGCATCCCCACTCTCTTCTACATTCCTCTGGCACCCTGCTCCGTTCTGCATCCCCACTCTCTTCTATATGCCTCTGGCACCCTACTCCGTTCTGCATCCCCACTCTCTTCTATATGCCTCTGGCACCCTGCTCTGTTCTGCATCCCCACTCTCTTCTATATGCCTCTGGCACCCTGCTCCGTTCTGCATCCCCACTCTCTTCTATATGCCTCTGGCACCCTGCTCTGTTCTGCATCCCCACTCTCTTCTATATGCCTCTGGCACCCTGCTCTATTCTGCATCCCCACTCTCTTCTATATGCGTCTGGCACCCTACTCCGTTCTGCATCCCCACTCTCTTCTATATGCCTCTGACCCCCTGCTCTGTTCTGCATCCCCACTCTCTTCTATATGCCTCTGGCACCCTGCTCCGTTCTGCATCCCCACTCTCTTCTATATGCCTCTGGCACCCTGCTCCGTTCTGCATCCCCACTCTCTTCTATATGCCTCTGGCACCCTGCTCCGTTCTGCATCCCCA